>NW_006400013.1:2761573-2774603 GCF_000299155.1 Elephantulus edwardii
GCTGTTCCAGTTGTTTTTGGATAATCTTCAGCAGAATCTTGCTTGCATGTGATATTAATGATACTGTTCGATAATTTCCATACTCTATTGGGTCACCTTTCTTTGAAATAGGAACAAATAAAGATCTCTTCCAGTCAGTTGGCCAAGTGGTTGTCCTCCAGATTTCTTGGCACAACGTGGTGACGTCAGTTCGTATACTATCAATTGCTGGGATCTTATTTTTTGCCAATTCCTTCAAAGCAGCTTGAACTTCTTCCTTCATCACCATATGCTCTTGTTCATGAAATTCTTCTGTGTCTCCCAGTTCCTCTTGGTACAGTGACTCTGTATACTCTATCCACCCTCTTTTAATACTTCCTGAATCATTTAATATTCTTCCCAAAGCATCCTTAGATATAACAACTCGAGGTTTTGAATTTGTTCTTCTCTTCCTTGAGTTTAAGACATGCTGAGCAAGTTCAGCCGTTTTGTTTTTCTGACTCCAGCTTTCACACATTTCATTGTATTATTTTCCTTTGTCTTCCCATACTGCCTTTTGAACTCTTCTGTCTAGCTTTTTAATATCTTGAATTCTTCCCTCTGCTTTGGCTTCTCGGTGCTCTAGCGCAATATTCAGAGACATCCATTTTGGTCTTTCTTCTCTGTCTCTGTGATGACCTTTTGTGCTCTTCCTGGATGACACTCTTGATATCCTCCCACAACTCAGCTGGTATTCACTCATTAGTGTTCAAAGCCTCAAACCTGTTTCAGAGATTGTTCTGAAATTCAAGTGGGATAGACTCAAGGTCATATTTTGGTTCCCGTGAATTTGATTTAATTTTCCTTAACTTCAGCTTGAACTTGGCATATGAATAGTTGGTGGTCTGTTCCACAATCAGTACCTGGCCTAGTTTTCACAGCTGATAGTGAGCTTGTCCAGTGGATCTTTCCATAGATGTAATCAGTCTAATTCCTATGCATACCATCAGTTGAAATAATGTGTATAACCTGAGATTATGTTTCTTCTAAAATGTGTTTGCAATGAATAAGTCATTGTGCAAAATTTAATCATTTCTATCTCCAGCTTTATTTCTTTCACCGAGTTCACATTTTCCAACTACTGATCTTTCTTCTCTGTTTACAACTTTTGCATTCTGGTCACCCATTATTATTAATGCATCTTAATTGCATGTTCGATCGATCTCTAACTATGAAAGTTGGTAGAAATCTTTTTCCTCTTCTTTGGCTCTGGTTGTTGGTGCATATATCTGAATGATAGTAGTATTCACTGGACTTCTTGTATGCATATGGATATTATCATGTCACTCAAAATATTGTATGTATTTCAAGACATACCTAGAAATTATTTTTTTACCTATGAAAGCAATCCCATTTTTCTCGCCTTTTTATCTCCGGAGTAATATATCATATGATCATCTGACTCAAAATGCCCCATGGCAGTCCATCTCATCTCAGCAATACCTAGTATGTCAATATTTATGCATTCCATTTCTTCCTTAATAATTTCTAATTTTCCTACATTCATGGTTCTCACATTCCATGTTCCAATCACTAGTGTCTGCTTACAACTGTTCCTCTTCTTTTTATTTCCACCTTGGAAAGCCATAGGGGCAGTGCTGCTCTATCCTATAGGGTCACTGTGAGTTGCAGTCAACTCCATATCTATCATGGATACTATATAAGAATATATATGGGAGAAGGTAATTGGAAATGTGTGAAATAAAGGGAAAATACAAGCTTTATCTTTGCTTGTTACTTGTCTTCTGTCTTTGTAGTGATTTTAAAACTTTATTTCATTCATTTTTTTTAAAAGATTGTTAAGTGCTAGAGGATAGGTACTATTTAGTAGTTCTCTAAAAGAATAGAGATTAAGCATGCACAATTAAGTGTTCTTAGACTTTGTTAGTATAGAAAAGTTCCAGTAAATGTATTGTTTGCTAATACAAATAAATATTGAGAACAGGTTCTCCCACAGTGGGTGGTCTTAATGTTGGTATGGGACTGTTTGCATGGAAAATTCAAAGTACCCAGTAGATCTTTCATCTTACTTTGTTCTGTTAAGACAGAAAAGGCTGTCTCCAAAGAACAAAGTCTTTCAGATTTGTAAGGAAATGTTTCTTAAGAGATTCTTTAAATCAAGTATTTTTAACTGGTTTGGCCTTAAGATCTGTCTTCAAACCCTACTCCACCCCTTTTCCCCCACCCCAAGAGTTACACCAAGGCATTTGAAGCCATTTTCCTAGCTTTCTGTTCTGCACAATCCAGCTTTCTTCAGTCTTGCACGGACTCACCCCACCCTCGCTTGTAGCAGTTACTGAGCTTTTAACAAACATCATGGATTTTCATGATGTACCCACTAGACTAAGCATGGCTAGTTTTTATTCTCCTAATCTGACATGGGGTGGGATTGAAGATTGTTTGAGTTAAGGATGAAATGAGATTCTATTCACAAATAGCATTAGATTTATATCTTCCTTTGCCTTGTCAAGTGGGTCAGTAATAGTTTGACAAGGCTTAATAGTTTAGCCAAAAACACAAGGAAAATGGGTTCAGTTTGAATTCTGGACTTAAGTGTGGTGTCCTAATCACTAGAAAGGTGCCCACACCAGTAACTGAAAGGGAAAAAGTCATCATCTGAGCAGGATAATGGATTTGTAAAGATTGTTTTAAAATTATCATTATAAACACAGTTTGGTGTTTGTATCATGTGCTTTGAAGTAGGGCATTTTATAGCAAGGTAATAATGCTAGAAAATTATCCCTAAAATGTATGAATTTTATATCTGTGATCTCTAGAATACTACTAATTTGTTGCTTACATAAAAGACTAGAAAATTAAACTGACAATGATCCCCTCTTTGTCTCAACATCTATAGGAGTAACTAGGGGATGTGTTAAAAGTAATTTTCTAGACAGGTTGGATTGGTGCTATTTTGTTTAGAATATCTTTTTGTTTTCAGATTAAGCCCCACTCTCCAAAGAGAATTTCATCTCTTCCTCCCATCAACAGTGGCTCCAAAGAAAATGGGGTTAATGAAGAACAAGATCAAGAGCCACAGGATCTCTTTGCAGGCAAGTATAGAAATGACTTTAAGTTGCTTAGGGACAGGTTTAAGGGAGATGGGGAGCCAAATACAAGTATCAGGACCATAACTATGTAAAATACTATTGTAGAAGACTTTAAAAAAAAAAAAGATGGGCAGTCTCCTCCCATGTGATTTACTGCCTCTGAAAACCCACCAGAGGGTCAGCTTTGGGTTGGTTCCAACTCTACGATACATAACAACAACCACCACTATCATTATAAAGGATTTCTGGTGGCCTAGTGGTAAGAAGCTGCATTGCCATCCCAAAGGCAAGCTGTTACCAGCTGCTCCCAAGAGAAGGATGGCCAATTTCCACTCATATGGTTTATTATTTCCTCTGAAAGACAGCTAGAGAGCCAACTATGGGTTAGTTTGGCCTCAGTGGCACAAAACACCACCACTACCATCATAAGTTTAGGGAGTGAGAAATACTAAAATATACAGCTAGTTAAGAACATGAGATATGTAACTGTTAGTGAGAATAGAAGTGTGGCTTGAGGAATGGTAGAAATACTAACAGGAGCACATGGAAGTATGAAAGCACTGATTAAAACAGTAGTTTTAGACTTTTATGAGGGATATTCATAGAGAAATAGATTTTATGTGCTAATTCAAAATATAAACATATTTATACAAACCAAACCAAAAGTTATTTACTTGGATACTTTTTATATAATCTGAAATTTTCTATTTTCTTAATCTTTTTTTTTTTTTAGCAAAACAAGTGAAAAAAGGTTTATTAGAACAATAAAACAGTGGCAAAGCTAGTAAAAGGCCATATAAAAGACTAAAAGTGAAGAAGAAAGAAAAGGGATAAGGGGAGAGGACCCCTGGAAAGACAGGGGTGAAACCAAACCTTACAACATGCTGTCAGCAGAAAAGGCGGGAAAGAGAGCCCACCTTTCTTTTGGTTTTGAATCCTCTTAGCATCTTATGAATTGATTCCACAATCTAGAATGCCAGTTAGCTACAATCTACAGTTTAGAAAATAACTGGCTTGGAGCAGGAATTATCAATTTTATCATTGTTATGATACTGGAATGAATAATTCTTTGTCTAGGGACACATCCCATTCTCAATAGTTTTGGTTTGGGTTTGTTTTGGTTTTTTTCCTTAGGAGATATGTGTCAATGATCATTGACATTATTGTCACAACTGGCTAGGGAATACTATTTACTCTTGGCATCTAATTGGTAATACGTAAGACATAATATAACAAAGAATTATCTAATCCAAAAAGTCTAGTAGAGACTGAGAAACCCTAACAATAGAGTGACCTTGAAGACTTCCTGGAAGAAGGAATATTTATGTGGGAAAATTAAAGTGTAAATTGAGAGAAAGTAGAAAGTATAAGTGAGCTTCAGGGTTTTTTTTTGAGAAACTATGGGATATGGAGCTAAAGAATGTAATTTGGGAGAATTTTCTACATAAGTAGTTATAGGTTAAAGTCTCATTTTAGCACTAATTGGCAATTTTGAATAAGGAAAATTATAATGGGCAAACTTATGTTCTGGACGCTAGTTTTGGTTGGATCTCTTATCTTGCTTTGAATCCCTGACAGCAAACCTTGTTGGAATTCTAGGAGGATGGATGTTACCTGATTTCAAAGGGCAAAGATGATTCCAGACTCCTCCATGTGAAACCTAGGGGTTTCAGATGCTAATTTTTATTGAATCTCTTGTTTTTCTTTGAATCCCTAACACCACATGCAAGCAAAATCTTGCGCAAAAGTATCCAAAAACAATTGGAATAGTATATTGACAGAAAGCTACCAGAAATACAAGCTGAGCTTAGAAGAGGCTATAGTGCCAGAGCCAATGTCAGATGAATCTTGGCCAAAAGCAGAGAGTACCAGAGGAATGTTGTCTGTCTGTGTTTCATTATCTATGCAAAGGCATTTATATGGATCACAATAAATCATGGCTAACTTTGAGAAGAATGGGAATCCCAGAACACCTGATTATGCTAATTCAATACCTACACACTTGTACCAGGAAGCAGTTTTCAGAGTAAAGAAACACTGCATGGTTCAAAATCAGGAAAGGAGAATGTCAGGGATATGTTCTGTCTCTATCTTTTCAATATATGTGTGGAAAAGATCATTTGGGAGGTTTGGCTTTATGAGGAATGTGCCATCAGAATTAGAGGAAAACTTATCAGTAATATATGATAGGCAGATGACACAACCTTGCTTGTTAAATGTGAGGAGGACCTGAAACACTTGCTGCAGAATATGGATTTGAAGCTCACCATCAATTAGATGAAGATTCTTACCACTGGGCCAATTGGCAGCACCACAATAGATGGAGAAGAGATCGAAGTTGTTAACAATTTTAGCTTGCTTAATTCCACAATCAATACTCTTGGTGTCAGGAAATCAAAAGATGAATTGGATTGAAAAAGTTTGCTGTCAGAGACCTCTCCAAAGTGCTAGAGAGTAATGATGTCAATCTAGAGACTAAAGTGCACCTGATCCAGGCCATGGTCTTCACAGTTACTTGCTGTGCATCAGAGAGCCAGACCCCTAGTAAGGATGATGGAAGAAGAATCGATGCCTTTGAGTTACAGTGCTGAAGAAGAATATTGAATATACTGTGGACCGTGAAGAGAATAAACAGGTCTGTTTTGAAGAGGGTGAAACCTAGTTTCTCCCTGGGGGCAAGGATTTTAAAGCTCCATATCACATACTTTGGATATGTGGGCAGGAGGGACCAGTCCTTGGAGAAGGATATCGTGCTTGGAAGGGTGGAGGGCCAGAGCAGGAGAAGACGACTCCTGATGAGATGGATTGTTACAGTAACAGGTGTCATGGGGATAGGTGCATTGGAGTCAGTGAGACTGGCTCAGGATAAAGCATGGTTCACAGATGGTGTACATAGGGCCACTATAAGTCATAGGCAACTCCATGGCGCATAACAACCACCACCTAATGTTTGAGGAAAACTAGTGAGATTGTGTAAAGTAGATTACAATAAAAAGATCTGGAGACTCCAAAAGATATAATAAAATATCAGATTAGTTTAAAAATTAAGTAGCCAAGACCAAAATTAAGATGATTAGAAGTAGGAAGTGAAATGTGGAAACTTCAAAAGATATAATAAAATATCAGATTAGTTTAAAAATTAAGTAGCCAAGACCAAAATTAAGATGATTAGAAGTAGGAAGTGAAATGTGGAAACTTCAAAAGATATAATAAAATCTGATGTTAGTTATTAGATATAATGAGTGTTCAGAATGAGAACTGAAGACAAGAGTCAAAAGTTTCATGTCAAGGAGCTCTGGTGGCCTAGTGGCAAGAAGCTCCGCTGCAATCCCAAAGGCATACGGTTCAAATCCACCAGATGCTCTGCTGGAGAAGGAGGGGCAATCTCCTCCTGTACCAGTCAGATCTGATACGATGGTACACAAATGCAAAAAAAAAAAGTTTCATGTCCAAGGATTGAGAGGAAAATGAGACCCACATAAAAAAAAAAAAGAAAAAGAAAAACCTAGGTCCTGCAGCAGAAGGAGTGAGTTTAGATTTTAGTTGTTTTAAGTTTGAAATGCAAAAGGAATTGGCCAAGATACAGTTGGAACTTCATATCTGAGGAAATAAAGAAGGCTGGAGACAGGGCAGGCAGGCATCATACTAGAGTCTCCGTAGAAGTGGAAGTTGCCATGTGACTATATCCTCCAGAGCAAAGGAGAGTGTTAAAGAGAAGACACAAAGATCTCAAAAGGACTCTCACATTAGATATCTGGTAGGAAATGTGAAAGATATGCAGAGGAAGAATTGGTCAGAATTAAAAAAATAAAAATTTCAAAGATTCATCTGGTCCCTTTCATCCTCATTCTGGTAGTGACTATTATTTGGATAAAATTTCTGGAAGAAAAATCTAAGTGATGAGTTCTCTTTAGTTGCATGAAGGGAGCTCCATCTGAAAGAAGTTGTATTACTAACCCAGAAATGCTGAACCTCTCTGATTGTTAGTTCTTAGAGAAAAAGAATTCCTCCTATGCAATTTATAGCCTCCAAAATCACCAGGAGGGAGCTCTGGCCTGATGGTAAGAAGTTGTGCTGCCAACCCAAAGACTCCTTGTTTGAATCCACCAGCTGCTCAATGGGGGGGTGGGGGAAGAGACTGTCTAATCTCTTCTCATAAAATTTGCAGTCTCTGAAAACCACTAGAGGGGCAGCAATGTGTTAGTTCCAGCTCTGTGGCACACAACAACAAAATCAGCTGAAGGGTCACTTCTGACTTGACAAGAATGATTTTTTTTTAAATTATATGGCAGACTGAAAAAAATAAGAATTTTCTATATTTAGGATATTAATATGACCTTTCCTACAACCTGAAGTCTTAGCATGACTTGTGATTTTTATGTATTTGAACATGTTGTTGTTGTATACTGTTTAATTTGAACCAACTCATAGCTGACCCCCAGCGGATTTTCAGAAACAGTAAATTGCACAAGAGGGCATTGCCCCTCTTTCTCCCATGGAGCTGCTGGTAAATTTGAACAGTTGTGCTTTTGGATTGGCAGTGTAGCTCCTTACTACTAAGCCACATGAGTTCCCTATATGAACATTTTGTTGTTGTTATGTGCCGTCAAGTCTCCTGCAACTCATAGTGACCCTATGTACAACAGCCCTAAACCTTCCTCTATCCTATGCCAGTCTTACTGTCTCTGACACACCTACCCAAATTATCCCAGTCACTGAATCAGTCTTTCTCCAAGGACTGGTTACTCCTTGCAATATGTCCAAAGTATGTCAGACGAAGATGCAGAATACTTGCCTCCAAGGAGAAGCCTGGTCTCATCCTCTCTAGGACGAACCTGTTTGTTCTCTTAGCAGTCCATGATCTATTCAGTACTGTTCTCCAGTATCACAGCTCAAAGGCTTCAGTTCTCCTTCTATCTTCCCTATTCATTGTCCGGCTCTCTGTTGCATAGCAAGCAAGTGATTGCAAAGATTATGGCCTGAGTCAGGCACTCCTTACTCTACAAATGCATTGCTCTTCAGTACTGTGGAGAGGTCTCTGACACCAAACTTTCCCAGTACAATTCGTCTTTTATTTTAATTTCCTGGCCACTCATGCCAAGAGTGTTGACTATGGAGCCAAGCAAACTAAAGATGTTAACAATCTCAGTCTCTTTTCCATCTATCATGATGCTGCCAATTGGCCCAGAGAATGTTTATTTTCTTGATATTGAGCTTCAATCCATAATGAAGGCTGTAGTCCTTGACCTTCTGCAGCAAGCGTTTCAGGTCCTTCTCTGTTTCAGCAAGCAAAGTTTTCTCATCTGCATAATACAGATTGTTGAGTCTTCCTCCAATCCTGATGCCACATTTCTCCTCATAGAGCCCAGCCTTCCGGATAATCTGTTCTGCATATAGATTAAAAAGTTGAAAAGGATGGAGATAGGACACATCCCTGGCTTACACCCATCCCAACTTTGAACCATGCAGTGTTTCCTTGCTCTGTTCTGACTACTGCCTCCTGGTCAAAATATAGGTTTCACACAAGTATAATCAAGTGTTCTGGGATTCCCATCCTTCTCAGAGTCAGCTACAGTTTGTTGTGGTCCACACAGTTAAACACCTTTGCTTAATCAGTGAAATACAGATAGACATTCCTCTGGTACTCCCTGCTTTCAGCTAAGATCCATCTAACATTAGCTACAATATCCCTAGTACCATGATCCCATCTAAACCCAGCCTGCACTTCTGGCAGTTCTCTGTTGATGTGTTGTTCCAGTCCTTTTTGGATAATTTTCAGCAGAATCTTGCTTGCATGTGATATCAATGATATTGTTCAATAATTTCCACACTGTCGGATCACCTTTCTTTGGATGGGAACAAATGTAGATCTCTTCCTGTCAGTTGGCAGAAATCTTTATTCATGTCATATTTATTAGTAATGAGGATTTTTAATTTACTTCTTTCATCTACATATTTCAAGTAGCCAATCCTAAGAAAGAAAGAAATGTCTAAAGGAAGGAATGTTTATAATGAGACATTTTAGGACTTGAATAGCTTCTCCAGATGTTCTAGATACTGGCAGTGAAAGTGTAAATGTTCTAAAAAAAAAAGGAAATGTTCTTTGGTTTTCCACCTGATTTCTTTAATGATAATACGAGTCTCTCTGATGAAGCTCAGGCTTTTCCATTATCAAAAGTACAAAGATATATTTTTAATTCTGATTTTAATGAAAGTTTACAGAAAGGTTTTCACTCATTCATTGTTGCAATAATTTTTTAATATAAGTTTTGACATTTTTTTCAAGTGAATTTTAATAGAAAATCCAGTTCTTTGAAAGGCTATTAGTAGCACTCTACTAAGCTGCTGTGTTGGCCTAAGATTGGCTTTATTTAGCCATTACCCTAGTCCCCTCTGGTCTCCAACTATCTTAATTATGGACACATGGTTTCTCAAATCAGCAAAAGCTGAAGGATCAATATAAGAGCACTCTTGACAAAGAGGGGCGTGTGAAAACATATTTAAGCATCCAGCGGCATCCAGCCTGGCTCATTGCTCACCAGTTCTGTGGAAAAAAACAGCCTGCATATCTGCAGTCATCTTACTCACTCCTGTGATGGGTCTGAGTCTCTGCAGAACCTTTTAGCAAATGTTTTCACCAAATTTAAAAGACCATAGAGGAATTGAGCCACAGATGGAGCTGTTAATATCAGTTATTATGGATTTATGTAACTGTATGAGCATTTATGATTATGTTGACCTGAGGCTTCTGATTAATAGTGTGTTTTTAATCTTATCATACAGTAGGATAAAAACATAAGCCTAAAGTTTTAAATGATTAGGGCTTTCTGTTTATTTCTAGGTCTATTTTTTACTTACTTATATGAGACTTATATGATCCTAACATACTTCGCTGGGTTGTTCTGGAGAGTTCCCCCCAAAAGAAGAGCACCCTAAATTCCTCATAAGTTTAGACGAAAACTCCTAAGATTTTCAGGCAAATAAAAGCTCTTAATGTACATATAATTAAACAGAAATATAAAGTATATGTACTTTTAAAATTTGTATTTGTTTACAATTTGTAATGTTTTTAAATGAATGCAAACACTATTTCAAATACTTCCTCTCTAAAATACTTAAGTAAGAATGAGTTCAGTTCCCCAGACCTTAAAGTACTGTTTTTTAAAATGCTTTTGATTAGAAAGATTTTCAGTTAATGCATGTCTTTCCCTCCTGTCTTGGACAAGCTTATTAAACAATTTAATCTTTATAAGATGATATAAAACCTTAATTACGAACAGTTTTTAACTGTGCTAAATAAAGTAGCAATGCTGTTTTCAGATGAACCTATGTTCTTTCCCTATATCACTGTTTGTACCTATCCATTTCTTCTAGTTTATCATTTTCCTGAGTCTTCCTTTTATGTCCTTTTTTTCTGGTCTGTACACCCAAATCTTCTAGCATATTGGTTTGTAATGCTGTTTGCCAAACATCTTTTACAATTATACTAAAGGCATATTCCTAAACTTTGTGTAGTCTTTTTCCTTGATTTCTGATATTATTACTTAAATTCTAGTAGTTGTTTCTGCATTTTCTTTGGAAGGAATAGTGATTGATATACTCATTTTTTTGCCACGACTCAGTATGACAAAAGTGTTGAGAGTAGTTACTTTTTTTTAAAAAATCTTTTGACATAGAATGAAATTTGGCTGTCAAAACCTCAGATTTGACCTTGTTTTAAAATATCTACTCCTTTTAGATGCCACAGTGGAGCTATCCCTGGACAGCACTCAGAATAATCAGAAGAAGATACCAGGAAAAACACTCATTTCCCTCCCGCCACAGGAAAACACACATTCTTCTAAGCCCCAGCCAAGCTATGAAGAGGTAAGAATATTTATGATTGGACTTTTTTACTTTTGGATTTGGGATGGATTCTATGCTACTGGTGCCCTAGTCGTAAGAACCTGCCCTGCCAACCCTTAGGCATGCTTGAATCCATGTTTGAATCCACCAGCTGCTCCATGGGAAAAGGACGGGCAGTTTCCTCCTGTCTGATTTACTGCCCCTGCAAACCCAATGGAGGGTCAGCTGTGGGTCAGCTCTGACTCAGTGACAAACAACAGCAGCAAAAATTTTGAAGTTCAGTTGTCTATAAATCCTGAGATACCTGCTGCACTGGGCTCTTGTGTGTCAGAAAGTATGAGGATGGCACAGAATAGAATGGGGTTCAGACCTTTTGTTCATAGGGACACTATGAGTCATGGTTAATTCAATGGCACCTAACAACAACAGTATTTATTCCTCTTAAGTAGTCCATTATGGTCAGTAAGTAGCCAGAATCCAGTAAGAACCCTGGGAGTTTAGTCCATTAGGAGTTACAGTGCTAACCCAAAGGCTGAGCCTCTTTGATAATTTGAATTTACCAGTTGCTCTCAGGAGAAAGAGAAGCAGTCTCCCCCCATGTGATTTACAGCCTTGGAAACCCAGTGAAGGGTCATCTATGACTCAGTTCCAATTCAGCATTAAATTTTGAGTTTTTTCTTGAGCATGGTACCTATTGTTATTAGGTGTCAGCAAGTTGCGTGCAACTCAATAGCAACCCTATGCACAACAGATCTGAACCCTTTTCCTGTCCTATACCATCCTCAAACTTCCTGACACACTTAAGCCCATTGCAGTACTCACTGTGTCAGTACATCTAGTTGAGGGTCTTCCTCTCTTTCACTAACCCAGCACCTTTTCAAGAATGATGTCCCTCTTCATACCACATGCCCAACATAAGAGGTCTGGTAGCTTAGTGGTAAGAAGCTGAACTGCAATCCCAAAGGCATATGGTTTGAATCTACCAGATGCTCCACAGGAGGATGGGCAATCTCCTTCCATACAATTTACTGCCTCTGAAAACCTGCTGGAGGGTTAGCTATGGGTCAGTTCTCATTCAACAGCATGTAACAACATACCCAAAGTATGTAAGACAAAGCATGGTAACTACTTCTGAGAAAACAGTTAAAAAACTTTCTCTGGTCACCAGTGATATCTAGTGTTTAAAGCCTTCATATTCAGGAGAATATCCTCTACTTACTGCCTTTTTAGTCTGAAAGCTGCAAGTCTTCCAGCCTCCAATTAGTTTCCACTCTAATATAATGAAAAGAAAAACTTAAGGAATTAGATTTTTCCAAGACCTTTGAAATGATTCCCAACCTAAAATCATTGTTGTTTGTGCTTTAAGATTATTTGGGATAGACAATTAAACACTGACATGCAAAGATACATCTTATTGATAGAAGTTTAGAACAGCTAAAACTAATAGCTGACTCTTCTGGGGTGGTTTGGCTTTTTTGTTTGTTTGATTTTGTGTAGTGGTGGTGTAAACTACAATGATCTGTTTTTTATTTCAAAAGCTAGAGGAAGAAGAACAGGAGGACCAGTTTGACTTGACAGTTGGTATAACTGATCCTGAGAAGATAGGTAAGTAATTTTGGATAGTCCTTGTGTTGTTATTCGATGACTGTGAAAAGCTAATTTTTGGACTACTTGTTCCATAGTGGAGCTACCCAATGTGAACTCCTTGGTCAAAACCTTTCCTATAAAATTATACCTCTTGCTATACATCTAAGACCAGAAACAGCAGTTACTAAGTACTTGAGGCTTTTCTTGGCTTTCAGAAATAAGAGTCAGATGCATAAAGTACTCTTAAGAATCCCTTTTAAAAAATCTAAACATTACCTTCTCCCACCGAGCTGATGAAAATATTTTATCCTCTTTTGAGTTCATAAATTCCATTTAAAAGCATCCTAAAAACACTAGAAAATTTGAGGGTATGGATTTTATTTTTCTCTCAGAAGTTTGAAACTTGGTCTATATCAATTCTTATGTACTTTCAACATCCTCCGGAGATAAGAAAATATCTTTCCATTATAGGTAAGAGACTGAAAGGCCTGTATTGAATTTGTATCAAATTGAAGTTAGATTTTTTTTTT
>NW_006400013.1:2774703-2777986 GCF_000299155.1 Elephantulus edwardii
TACAGGAGGGGATTGTCCCTCCTTCCCTGGCAGAGCATCTGGTGGATTTGAACCATGAGCCTCTGGGATTGTAGTTGCAGCTCCTTGCCACTAGGCCACCAGCGCTCCCCTTGAAGTTAGATTTTCAATAAAGCATTTTTATTTTCAATAAATTATTTTCAAAAATGTTTCAGTAAAACATTTCTTTTCAGTAAATAGTTAACTTTGTAACTTGGATTTGTAAAATCACCATTTCCTGTCCAAAGCATATGAGGTTTATTAAGGAACAGAAAACAATAGGCTTCAACTTGTTTTGTTCAAGGTAGATATTTTTTTTTTTCAAGGTAGATATTTAATTGTGGAATTTTGTCCTCAGCAGAGGTGTTGCTTATATAAATTAGGAGGGAAAAACGTAATTTCTAACCCTCTCTTTCTTCTGAACTGAGAGGAGGAATTTATGAAGTTGAATTGGACTTTGTTAACACTGGTTAGTTGTTAAGCTATTGAATTTTTTCTTTTCCTAGATTGTTGAACTGGTAGGCTATACAAAGAGCCTCACAAGAGCATATTATATAATTCCTCATGTAACAGAGAATATTGAAAACTTAAAATAACTTTCCTGTTGTACACAGAATGGTTCATGGTAGAGCCTGGATTATAACTTTGGGTCATATGTCTATGATTTTTCTTCTCCTCTAATATTTATGTGTATTAATTTAATCATACTGATTTTAAGCAAGTTATTAACTACTTTCAATCCCTGTAAGAATAATGCAGGTTATAAATAGATAATACTAATTATAATTACTTCAGTATTTAAGAAGTCATGATGTTTGAATCAGGAGAGGGAAAAATTAAAACATCCATATATCTACTTTAAATTCAAAACACTGTTAGGTGATGAGCTTTCATCACCTTGCACCATAGTTTAGATTTCTAGTCATGTAGATCCCAGGAAATCAGCTACTTAAAACATTTTCATAATCAAGGCCTGATCTTTATAAGAATACCTTCTGTTTTCGTGGGCTGTTGATTCTGCATGTGCTTTTCTTTTCTGCACACCAAACAGATTTGAATCCTACTTCCATCAGGCTATTCTTTTTGGAGGCTTGGTGATTTGCATATGCCATCCTTTACTCTTGGGAATTATCTGAAAAATTGATGTACATGTTAAGGCTGTATATTATTAACAACAACATTATTAACTCATTTTCAAATCTTGGATTCTGTATGCATATGAAGTATGTGCATTTTCACACCCTCCTGCAGTAGTACAGCTGGCATACAGGGCAAGTGTCTAAAGATCCTGTTTTGCATTTTTTTTTTTCATTTTTCCTGCTTTACATCTTAAATGTGTTTCCATTTGGAATTTCCCAAAATTGCAAACACTACGTTATGAGATTGTCCTTTTTTCTTTTATTTTGGTAAATATATTCCATAGCAATCATTTGCCAGGATTGACCTTTTAAACATTTAAATACAACTATTACATTGTAAGGGAGCACTGGTGGCAAAGTGCATAGGGCATTGCACTGCTAACCTGAAGTTAGCAAAGTTTGAATCCGTCAATGGCTCCACTGAAAAAAGATTGTCACTCTTCTTCCTGTGCAGTATACAGCCTAGTAAACCAGCTGGAGATTAGCTATGAGCTGGATCCAACTCAGTGACAGTGAGAGAAGGGGGAATTATATTGTGAATGACATTTGAATACTTGCTAAGAAAATTTACCTTTTTCTTTCAACAGTACTAAACATCCTTACTAGTATTTGGTAATGGAGTATAAATGGTTTAGAAGAAAATAAAGGGATTAATCAGTATGAAATAATTTCTGAAGTTTAGCTCTTTATGAATACCTTTTTAGTAGGAGCTGCTGTTACCACAGTACTTCTATTCTGGTATCATCTCCAACTCTCTGGGTACATTATAAAAACAGTCATTTCCAGCCATCATTAAAGCCAGGTTTTAATATTTTACCCTCTTGATGTAGTGCTGCCACTTCCCTCCTGCCTCATCGCTAATTAATAACTATAGCAGCTAGTAATTGTTAATGAGATTTTCCTTTTGATTAGAGAGGAATCAGGGTAGGGAGGAAGAGAACAAAACTAACCGTGAAACACCATGCCCCAGCACTGGAGCCGTGTATGTCTAGAGTCCTGTGTATGTCTTCTCAGTGTTGAGACCATCAATAGTGTCTTTATGTCCCTGAGTGCTCTAGGTCAGAATCCTACCACAAAAGAAAAAAAGTTGATTGAATCAGAAATTATTTAACAGTCAAAGGCTTTTTCAGAAAAATAATTCCTCCAGGAAAGGGAGATTTGTGTGACACTAGGCAACCAGCATATCTTCCGGCCAGGCCCTTTGCTCTGGTGAACATGCTAGATCAGTGAGGTCAGTGTCTTCCAGCACCAGTGAAGGGACCATGATGATATTTCTGAAAGAGCATACCAAGCTCTGAGCTAGCCTCGAGTAGAACTATTTGTTTCCTTTTACTTCAGTTGCTTCCTTCTCCTCCTGCTTTATACAGCAAGAGAATTGTTTGGTTTGGTCAGATGTGTGTAATCAGCCCAAATATTGGCATGGTAACAACTGATGGATTGTCAGTATCCAGTGCTGCTTTGTGGAGGATATAAATGGAGCCTGGCTTTGAAACAGGGACTGACTTTCTTGTCTGTCTCAAAACTGGGGTGCAGCCAGCATCTGTAGGGGCATAATATGCACTACAGAGGCAAAATAGAAACTGGATTCTAGGGTAGTGTATAAATTTTAGAGATGAAATAAGTAACCTTTCTTATGGAAGGCTCTCCAGGGTGTGTTCTTCCTGGTTAAGTGTTAGCTAGGTAACATTTCTTTGATTTACACAATAATCCTTTCCTCTTTTCTTATCCCACAGGGGATGGTATGAATGCCTATGTAGCCTACAAAGTTACAACCCAGGTGAGTCCAGATGGCCACACTGATGACCACCTTTAAAGATGTGGCTCCTCACACCAAGCAGGTCATCAGTTACATTAAACTCTGGGTACCCCTTTAGGTTTTTTGCCAGTATCTTCCTTTAAATTGACTCAAGATAGACAAGCCTCCATACTTTTCATGATCTCATCTGGATACTGTAGGCTGAGTCTTTCCATTTTTCTTCCGAACAGCTAACATTTTGATATGCAACTTTGTCAGTTTTATTGTGGTAGTGTATTTGATATGGCCCCATCTTCCTAGGAATTATGACTTAGTCCTAGTCCTATAGATTGCTCCAAAATAAGAGTGATCACCTGTTTAAAAATACTTATTTCTTCTGAGTTTTCATATA
>NW_006400013.1:2778086-2854961 GCF_000299155.1 Elephantulus edwardii
TACTTTCCCTAACCTGCCTTTCCAGTCTTATTTAATATTAAATTGTATAAAACTAACAAAACTACAAATAAGCTACAAAGTGTATTTAAATGGAACCTTGAATGTACTACCAGTCTTCAGATCAGAACTGCTGCATCTACCTGTTGGCATTTCACCACTGTACCTTCTGTCTTTTTTTTTCTGTTGGGTTTTTTTGGATGAGAAAAATTTGTTTACAATTAGCCAGCTGGACTCAGTTTAGATGATCCCAATTTTGTTGGCAACATCCAAAGCATCATAGTCAGGAGCAAGTCGAACCTTAGGCCTTCTCTCCATCAGACCTAATCAAAGTATTGACCTTAGCCACATCAGTGTCATAGAGCTTCTTTACAGCTTGTTTAATTTGGTGCTAGTTGGTTGGCCTTGACATCCACAATGAACACAAGTGTGTGTTATCTTCTATCTTCTTCATGGCTGACTCAGTGGTCAGGGGAAATTTGATGATGGCATAGTAGTCAAGCCTGGGGGGAAGAGGCAAAACAAGGTTACCTGGCTTGTACTCAGAAGTGAAAAAAAAAAAAAACCACCAAAACCAACCACCTTCTGTCTTTTATAGACAAACGTTCTCCTGAACTGTCTCACATTTTTTTATTGAAAGTTGTCACATATGCATTCCTAAGCAGCATATTATTTTGTTTTGTTTTTGCGTTTTCATGAAAATGCTGTTGTACTGGGGGTGGGGTGGGGAAATAGTGCTTTCTTCAATTGACATTTTTTCTCAGACCCATTCACTTGGCAAACAATTGTGGTTATTCCATTCTTTGAATATACTGTGCCATAATGCACTTAATTATTTTCCTATTCTGACTTGTTTCTACATTATGTAATCATTACCTGTAGACATTCTTGCACATGTCTCCTAGGATACACTTGGAAGAGTTTCTCTAGGGTATGTTAACCAGAAGTACTTTCTTTGCGTCAAAGATAGTGCAGATGTTGAAATTCACAAGAAACACAAACTCTTTTCTAAACCATTAATACCAGTTTATACACCCATTAATAATGTGTGAAAGTTTATGGACTCATTTCCTTGCCATCATTTGGTGAGGTCAGCTTTCTTAAGTTTTGACTAACTGGTGAGTGTAGAATATCTCATTATGATTCTTTCACTAGAAGTCTCATTTATGTTGTGTCTCTACTACTTGGCCTGTTATCTGTTGGGCATTAGCTCATTCTTGCTTTATACAGCAAGACAATTTGGAGACTTCAGAGACTTAAATGTCCACATCTTAGACATTTTATCTGATCTCCCTTTAGAAGCACTGTTGAAACTGTCTTTTCTTTGTTTTGGCTGTTGTGACTCTAGTATCTAATACCTGTAATAGTGAGTACAGGATGAATAACAGGGTTATAGGTAACTATAGAATTCTTCTATTAAGATAGCTTTTTTTTAAGTTTTGAAAGAATTTTATTGACACACAATAAATTCATTTTATGCATAAAATTTGATGCTTTGGACTAAGGTAGAATTTTTATATCTGTTGTCTAAGAAACCATGTATTTTAATTTAATTGATTGCCTTTGTAATCCTGTCTATTTTTAATTAACAAATTTGAAATCATCCTTAGAAGGACCTTTTAGCTCCCTCAGAATCCAAAAGGATCTGTAGCTTTCAAAAGTTCAAGAAGCTCTGCTTTAGAGAAAGTTACTTGCCAGGCGTCTGGGAGATATATTTTTTGTCTGTTTGATGATTTTCAAAAGACTTATTTATCCTCTACCTGCAATGAATTTGCCTTGTGCTTTTTATCTCCACAAGACGAGCTTACCAATGTTCAGAAGTAAACAATTTGCAGTGAAAAGAAGATTTAGTGACTTCCTGGGTCTTTATGAGAAACTTTCAGAGAAGCACTCTCAGAATGGCTTCATTGTCCCTCCCCCACCTGAGAAGAGCCTCATAGGTAAGTAATTTATAATCTCTAATTCCACTTGGGTTTTCTTTTCCTTTACCTTTTTTCTTTCTTTAATATAATTATTGCTTAATATATATAAAACTACTTCTATTAATAATGTAAAATCTTATACTGAGGGAGAGAATATATCCAGTATTTTCCTGTGCTTCACTTGAGGTCTAGTAAAACAGTAGGCTTTGACTTGTTCTTTTTCCACAGATGCATTAGGAGATTCTGGTTTCAACTTCCAGAGATTTTTTTTTTTTAATTGGTGTCCGGAAGTCTTAAATCAGTACTTTTCCCTCCAGATTGAAATATACTAAATTGTATCAGGTAAATGTTACTGAGAGTCCCAGAGTTTCCAACCATCCATTGCTGAGATTTTGGTGGTTTTCTTTTTTACCATATAATCTCATTCTTTAACATTTTGTTCAAGCTTGTTTATGATCTAGATGTGGTCTTTGATTCTGTTTTGCTTTATTGGTTTTGTTTTTATTTTCATTTACAGTGTGTGCGTGTGTGCGTGTGTGCATGTGTGTGTGTGTGTGTGTGTGTGTGTGTATTTATAAATATGTATGGGGGTGGGAACAGTGTCAAAAAAAGAAATGTGTGTGTATAGCAAGACATTTGTCAATTCAATATCTGTATGTACAATCAGTATCATTCATTATATTCATCTTGTGATGCAGCTCTCACTGTCAACTCTTTCCAGATTATTTCATCACTGTTAACAGAACTCCAATGTCCCCTAAGCAGCAGCTTTATCCCACTCCCTCCTGTTATGGTAACCACTAATAAGCTTTAATTTGTTTGCCTATTCTAGATATTTCAAATAAGTGATATAGTTTGTCTTTGTGACTGACATGCCACCCAGCAAAGGATTTTAATGATCAGTTTGTATTTTAGCATGTATTAGGACTTCATTTCTCTTTAATGTTGCATCATTTCTATTGTATGTCTAGTCCATATGTTGCCCATACATTCATCTTGTTAATAGACATTTAGATTGTTTCCACTTTTTGGCTGTTGTGCTGCAGTAAACATTGGTGTACAAGTTTCTGTTTGTACTTTTGCTTTGAAAGTTTTCTTGTGTACATACTAAGAGTAAAATGGGAACTATGTTTTAGCTTTTTGAGGAACCAACAAACTCTTTTTCCACAGAGGCTGTACAATTGTGCTTTCCTACCAGCAATGGATGAGTGTTTCAGTTTCTTCACCACTTGGTCAATATGTTTTGTTTTCCTTTTTTAAAATTTTTATTTTCATCATAACCATTCTAGTATGAGAAACGGGATCTCTTTGTGGCTTTGATGCTCTGATGATGTAGTCCATAAAGAGTTACCTTTAACCCAAAGGTCACGCTTCTCTGGTGGTTTAAATCCACAAGTGGCTCTGAGGTAGAAGAAAGGGCAGTCATCTGCCATGTGATGTACAGCCTTAAAACCCCACTAGGTCAGCTGCTTCAGTTAACACGTTGCCGCACACTTTTAAATTGATCACCATGCTTAGAAACATTTTTTTTCCTTCGATGTATTGCCGTCATTTGTGACAACGTGTGAACACTGTTGTGAGTGAGGGAAAGGCTAATGGTAGTGAACATTTCTACATAACGTTTGTTGACTATTGGTGAACTGTCTCAAGTCTTGTACCCATTTTTTTCTAGAGTAAGTTGTATGTTGTAGTACTACTTTTACTGCCATTCTTCATATGGGCATTATTTTTGTTTTTTATTTCCTTCCAGGAATGACAAAAGTGAAAGTTGGGAAGGAAGATTCTTCTTCAGCAGAATTTCTTGAGAAACGAAGGGCTGCTCTAGAAAGGCAAGTATAAATTGTGGGCATTTCCTTGAAGGATGTGAGAACAAATGAAAAGCTGAAACATTTGGGATTTTCAAGTTGGTAGCAGTGCAGCTCTACCACACTTTGGTCACTTACCTTCGAAGAGCTAGAGGAGCAGATCACCTTTTTCTTTTTCTTTCCTCATCTTGAGGAAGCAGACATTTGTATTAAATTCTTCTTGAACAAACACATGTAATAACTTTGTGATCTCCCTCTGACCAAGTATTTTTCTTTCCTGTTTTTTAAATGTGAAGAACATGAACTTGAATATCACTACAAGCAGACTCTTAAATGGCTTTTCTGAAGATGTTTTAAAGTAATGAAACACATAATGACCCCACCAGAACTGACTGTGTGATGCCCAAAACCTTGTTTTGACTAACAGATGATAACTGCTTACCTTTAAGGTACCTTCAGAGAATTGTGACTCATCCTACCATGTTACAGGACCCTGATGTCAGGGAGTTCTTGGAAAAAGAAGAGGTTAGTATTGTACAAACTAAGCTTCATAATTTTTATTTGCTCCTAGTGAAATGAAATGTGTTTGGTCAATAAATAATTAAGCATTTAACATGATGATGGCCTAATAGACAAGGTTTCATGACTCCCTGAGAATAAAAAGTATTTTCTGGCCTTTGAAATGAAAGAAACCCCTTGCCAAAAAAACAGAAAGAAACAAAAACTTGTTATAGAGGTCAAATTGCATCCTAATTTTGTCTTATTGGATCAACACAGTGGTCCATTTAGCAAATTCTTGGCACGTCTTTCATAGGTTGCTACTTGGCTTATATTGAATGCCTATTTTTGTGCCGGGAGCTGAAGGGCATTGGTTAAAAACTAATTACCACACAGCATAGAACTACCATAAAGCAAAAGTGTTTATTAAAGTGGACAGTCTTCTTTATAACCTATGCGTAGGCTATTCATGATTGTGAAAAATTGGAAACAGTCCAGTTACTAACAATTGAGGATTTCAGTAAAAGATATCAATGCACAAATACTTTATTCTCAACATATACAGAAATTAATGTACTTGCAAGCATAGATTAAAAGCAAAACATAAAACAGCATATAGAAACATGTAAGTCAATAAGAATGAAAAGAAATAGAATAAAACAATGTTTTGTCTCAGAAGGAGGACAACCCAAAGGAATAAATTTCAAAGCTAGACTATTATTTTGTCAGTTTTTTTTCTTTCTTTCATTGCATATTTTCTGTGTGTATGTATACTACTGGTTGAGAACCACTTCCTGAAAGTCCTGGACACTGAAATCCAGTCTTTTAGCCTGGTATAATCTGTAGCCTCTTTACCACCCTTTCTGTGTCTTGGGAAAGTAGGACGAAACCAGTCAAATTGTTTCTAAAAATTTGCCACACTTGGCTTATCATGGACATCACTGTAAGTTGCCTTCATCTAAATAAGTAATGTCTTTGTCCAGGTACCTTTGTTCACTGAGGGAAATCACAAAGAACTCATTGCCCAGCTTCAAAGGGTCTCTCAAGACCTGTTAAGTACAGCTGTGTGCAGAGTGTGCTAATCCAAAGGAACTCTTGACTTTTAACAAAAGTATGTTTAGTGATTAAGCAGTTTCTGCTTGAGTGGGCAGAAAATCTCAGTATGAGGTCACCTGTCCGTAACAGTCTACTTTCTTTAATACACTATATCAAACGCTGCAAATTTGCTGATTCCATTTAGCAGAGAGACATCTGCTGGTGTAGTCTATGGGCAGTTATGCTGCCAACCCAAAAGTGGTGGTGCCTCTGGCAATTTGAACCCACCAATGGCTCCATAGGAGAAAAATGGGCAGTCTTCTCCCATGTGATTTACAGCTCCAGAAATCCACTGAAGGGGCAGACTTCATGCAGTGAGTTTTTATTTAGCATGGCTTCCCACCCCCCCTTCTTCTATGTGTGCTACTTTGGATTCATCAGATTTTGAAAACAAGTCTACAGTTTGGATAATTTGAGCATGTCATTTGATGGATACTAATTCTTTTGAATCTAAAATAGGGGCAACAGGTAACTTGCCATCCCCGCCTTCTTGGTCTTATAGCTGCCACGTGCTGTGGGGACGCAAACATTGAGTGGCGCTGGTCTCCTCAAGATGTTCAACAAAGCTACAGATGCAGTTAGCAAAATGACCATCAAGATGAATGAATCAGACATTGTGAGTAACCATGTGCCTTTTAGAACAGCCTGCACCCTCAGGTTTATGGATCAGAATCCCTGAGGAGTCCTGAAATTTCTGGCACTAGAGACTTTTCTGTGATTTAGTTCTCTCCACCCCTCTACCCCTGTGGGGTTTTGTTTGGGGTTGTATTTTTTAACTGCTAAGGAAGAACTGAGCTCTGGCCCTTTGGGAATAATCTCCTCTACAACTCTCTGCTTGTGGGTTTCAGTGGTTCGAGGAGAAGCTCCAGGAGGTGGAGTGTGAGGAGCAGCGCCTACGGAAACTGCATGCCGTGGTAGAAACTCTGGTCAACCATAGGAAAGGTAACAGCCTTTTGGAGCTGGGGAAAATCGATGCCTGCCTTTGCAGAGCTGGGGACAAGAAAGTATGCCATCCCAGGGCTCTGAACCATTCAAGGGGAGATTTTTAGCCCTCCTTGTCCTTGGTATTCTGATCAAGATGATATAGGGGAGCTCTGGTGGCCTAGTGGCAAGGAGCTGCAACTACAATCCCAGATGCTCTGCCGGGGAAGGAGGGACAATCTCCTCCTGTACCAGTCAGATCTGATTTGACGGTACACTCACACAAAAATAATAAAAAAAATCTTTAAAAAAAAAAAGATGATATTACATACACTTTAGCTATGTGGACAAACCAGCAATATGCAAATATGGGGAAACCTAATGTCTCCTGATCCTTCTGCACCTTTTTTTACTGATATTTACATTTGCCACATCTGCTTTCCTTCTCTGCATTAAATTTACCAATAATCAGAACTCTACAAGCAAGCAGAAGACCAGTAGCTTGAGGCCAGAGTAAGAGACTAAAGGACTGATAGAGGAGGCAAGGCCTCTTTCAGTGGGGCCTAGAGAAACGTGAGGCAGGTACCTCTCGATGTTGCACCTTGTGGGAAGGCTGCATTCCCCTCAGTTTCTGAATATTGTTGACAGTGGGAAAGTGACCAGTTGCAGAGCTCACTTTGGCACACGTGCAGGGTCGGGAGGACAACAAGTCATTTCTAAGGTGTGATGTGCAGTGGCGGCTGCATAATTTTTTCTCTTGTGAGCTCAGAGAATTTGCTGTCTTTCTTCTTTCTAGAGCTAGCACTGAACACAGCCCAGTTTGCAAAGAGTCTAGCCATGCTCGGGAGCTCCGAAGACAACACAGCATTGTCACGGGCACTCTCTCAGCTAGCTGAGGTGGAAGAAAAAATTGAGCAGCTCCACCAGGAACAGGCCAACAATGACTTCTTCCTCCTTGCTGAGCTCCTGAGTGACTACATTCGGCTCCTGGCCATAGTCCGTGTAAGCTTCTGTTTCCTTTCCCTTTTCTCTGCCCCTTGATTTGTTTTGTTCCTTTCCCTCTTCCCCTTCCAAGATGGTTTCATCCCATTACAACTTGTGAATAGGTTTAACTTCTTCTGCTCTTGAGAGAAAAAGAGTAAACCAAAACAAGAAAACTTTTTTGGAGTAAGAGTGAACCAAAACTTGAAAATTTTTACAAGTTGTCACTGAGTCATCCCAAGGCCCTTAACCAGATTCATAGATGCCCTGGGCAAAAATAAAACCATTGAATTTGTGAGTAGGCTCCCTGTTGTTGAAGCTGGGTGATGACCTCTGTGCTCCTTTCCTCAAGCAAGACTTAACTGCTGCCCTGGTTTGGCCCCTGGTGTAGTGACTTCCTCAGTCCTTTGGTCTTTGCCTCTTTAACAGTAAGCGGCGGCTTTGCCCTGGTAAGAGCTCTTGCTGACTTCCACTTGTGTCTCCTGTGTGGGCAGTCAGGTAACTATACGGAACGGGCTTGGCATTGCATGGAGGAGTATAGCCCAGGGGCTGAGAGAGCTTTGTCACCATAGCCCTTCGTGTGCTGTGCACACTGGTAACAACATTGCAGCCTTCCTCCTGGTCAAGCACCTCACCCTCTGTCCTGGTGATCAGGGCAGGCTGGTTTCACATATCCTCCTGAGACTTGACTGGGCGGTGGTATCAGCTCTCGCATGGCCTCCCTGAGACAGAAGAAAAAGCCAAGAGGGAGCCTGGCGCCTGTCCTGTGAGAGTCTACGTCTGCCTCTGATTTGGCTTGGAGCCAGAATGTGTAAGCCTTTGAGTTGGAGCAGAGACACCTCATACCTAACATCCCCCCTGCAGGGAGCTCCTGTGTCGAGTCAAGGCCTGAGCTGCTCCTAGGGCTCCCTTTACACCATGGTGGAGCTGCTTACTCTCTCGCCTGTAAGATTGCTCATTGTCCTCTCCTGTGCTATTTGATTTGCTGTTAACTCTGCAGTGATAAGAGACTTGAAAAAGAGCTACTGTGGAGTTCTTAGAACTGCTTAGATTACATAGCCATATCAGGGAGGGGCTCTCTCTGGGAGAGAAATTCAGAAACAGGCACTGTTTGGAGTCTTCTCTGGAGAACAGCTCTTGATTATGACACCTGCCCCCCACACCTCCTAGTCTGTCTGTCTGGGTTGGAGGAAGCCTAGACTGGAGCTCCGAATTATACGTCTGGGGAAGCGTGCCTTAGAGCACAGAGCCTTTTCTATACCCTATCCTGCCCAACTCAAGATCATGAACTGGATTGGAAAGATGAGCAGATCTTTTCTGCTTTTCACTGAACCTGGAGCTAGAGCACATGGATTATATTTTTAGTCTTATCTTGTAATGAGTTCACCTTTTTTCTAATCCATTCCCATGCATGTGTTATGAAATTACAGGTGAACAGCAGCAACAATGCTGAGGAAGGTCAGTTTAGCAGTTTTTCACTTCTTAAGGAGCACAGTGTGTACTATTGAAGTTTTGCCGAAGGCCTAATAAGGAGGTGCTGGAACAAACATAGAGACCTTTTTCAGGGGAGAGAAACAAGTGGAACAGAGCGAGGAGCTGGTTCCAGGCACAGACCTTGGTTCCAGACTGCCTTTTGAAGCACATAAAGAAAATGAGGTGACTTCCCCGCGTTGTCTTTTGTTGGAAATGTTGATTGTGGCCAAGGGGCTGGAAACCAGGAAACCAGCAAGTAGATTTTGGGAAACTTCTTGGAGGCCTTGATAGCTTCGGACAGTTGAGTGTCTGGCTGGGATGAAAGCAAGGTATCTCTCCATAATAGTTTTAAGTGTTCAGATTTGTTAAACTAATCCTTTGCACTATTTGAGTTTCCGTTTAAATATGGCTTCCTCAGACTGACCTTCCCTGATGTCTTCTGGGCTATGCCTGCAAAGTGTTTCCTCAGTACTGCACTCGTGTGATTTGTAGTTGTTAATGTAATGTTGACCTCCTCTATTAAAGTGTAAGTGCCCTGGAAGTGGGACCAGGCATAGCTTATTTTCCATTGTGTTCTTAACTCCTGGTACATGGCATTGACTTGGGGAAAGTGTGTAGACTCATGGGCTGATTAAACTGAGGAAGGCAGTTCAGAAGCATAGTTCTGGGCATTGGCATCAGGCCACCTACTGTGCTCCCAATCATCCAACCCTGGGAGTAGCATGAAGCAGCATGGCGCTGGCCCACTGGAGGCGTGGAGAAGAATCTTACCAAGCTTGTGCTTTTTAGACATTCAGTTTCCCAGCTGGGCACTAACACATGGCTGCAGAACCTACCATTGCTCAGTCCTCCCTTGGCACACTGCTGAGAGCCTCTGCTGGGCAGAGCCAGCAGAGCTCCTGAAGTGCTGGTTGTGTTCCCCACCCCTACCCCCTACAGGCTGCCTTCGACCAGCGCATGAAGACGTGGCAGCGCTGGCAGGATGCTCAAGCCACACTGCAGAAGAAGCGAGAGGCTGAGGCCCGGCTGCTGTGGGCCAACAAACCTGAGAAGCTGCAGCTGGCCAAGGATGAGATCGCAGAGGTGAGTCTCCCAGGGCAGCCCAGTGGATATTCTTTTGCTTGCTGAATGTGCTGAGTCCTTTCTTTCCCAGATGCTCAGGAGGCCCCAGCAGGTGGGAGAGTTTATAGTTCTGCAGGACTGTGATTATCATCACACCCTCTGAGAATGATTCCATGCAGGCTTTGAGGCCTAGCCCTCCTCTCTTCCTTTTCACCCCAGTCTTGCCAAATCAGAATTGGACATGAGTTTTTAAAAGCTCCCTGCATGTTTCATCTATGCCCACTGATGAGAATGAAGTTCAGTTCCTTAGGGCAAACAGCATCTCTGTTCCCACCAGCCCATAAAGTGGCCACCTGATAGATTCTAACTTGGGTGCTGAATCCCCTTGTGGTACCTGCTCTAACCCAGAGGGATGGACAGACAAACATAATGCTCAGTTGAGATCTCATATGTAGAGTTGCTGTGCAAATATAAAAGCTTAATCGTGAGTCTCTAATATTAAATAATTCTTTCTTTCCTCTTTCTTTCCAGTGGGAGGCTCGAGTGACTGAGTATGAAAGGGACTTTGAAAGAATTTCAACAGTAGTTCGAAAAGAAGTGATACGATTTGAGGTGAGAGAGAAAATCCTACTTCTCAGTGTGTGGTGCCTGTGCCATTAGCTTTGTCTAAGTATTTTTGAGTGGGGAGACAGATGGAGATGCTGGTGACTTGGTGGTCACTAGTGAGAGCGTACACATGTGTGTGTACTCATGTAAGTGTATGCATGTGGGTTGCACACGTGCAACTCTGAGGAAATGACTGCTGCATTCATTGCTGGATCAGAACTAAGAAACAGACATAAAACAAAGCCTCAGCTGCCATATACCCTCCAGTCTTTTATATTTTGTGCCCCTCCCACCCATCTGCCTTGGCAGACACTATTTGGCTGCATTTTGAAGCTGTTCCAACTGCTGGCACTACTTTCTAAGGCCTTGTTTGGCCTTGGTCGGCAATAAACAATATGTCAATATAGACTCCTATTTCCTGTAGAAAGAGAAATCCAAGGACTTCAAAAACCACGTGATCAAGTACCTGGAGACACTCCTGTATTCACAGCAGCAGGTATGTATATGTGACCTCACCCTTGGCTGCCTGCTGCAGATGATATAGTGGTTGATTCTGCTTCTCAGGTGCTAGGCCCTGCTGTTGAAAGTAAGCCCACTTGCACTAAAATGAAGCATTCAGGAGGGTCTTAATCAAGAAGACCCAGATTTTAGTTTTTGATGATAAACCCTATCTTTCTGAGTGGCTATCACCCTGAACCTCATCTTGAAAGCAAGGCTTCAGTTCACTTAGGGAGCACTTGCCCCTGTTGTGAGTTTCTAACTGAGCTGGGCAGAGCTGTGGCCTCCACAGGTCTTTCTGGGACAGAACTAAGACTGTTTTTAGAGATTGCCCTTGCACATGGGACACAAGAAGTGATGCTTCCCCACATCTGAGAGGAAGAACTTCACTACTGGCCAGTCTCCCCAGGACCCATTCTCCGTTAATAATTTCCTCAGCTCTACCTCAGTTTCCTTTGGTGGATGACAGAGGCACTTGGGGAGCCCCATGGCTTAGATGGGTAGGTGTGTGCTTACTGTCCCCACTTCTTTGCAGCTGGCAAAGTACTGGGAAGCCTTCCTTCCTGAGGCAAAGGCCATCTCATAATGGATCAAGGACACCAGAGCCCACCTGCCTGACGCTGCCTTTTTATACTGTCCTCTTCTACTTCTGATGGACCCAGTGATGCATCCTGCCTAGTTCAGACTTAACACCCTCCTGCCTCTCCCTCCAACCAAGCTATCCCCAAACATTCTAACTGTATTTAGCTTCTATATATATTTTCTTACCTAAGAGAATAGTTTCCTGCTTTAAGCAAAGACCTACAATAGGTGGCGGAATTACGGGGTAGGAGTCAGATATTGATATAAATATATAAATACAAATGTATATTTTTCAGGATGTGGTTTAGGAACTGGGAATAACGTTTTCTGTTACTCCTGATGGTGCCATGAAAAGACTATGTAATAAAATATTTTCAAATCAGGTTACGTGACTCGGAATGGTGGTGCTTCTTGCTTTAGGCCGGGGAGCAGTGGGGAAGCAGGTCTGGAATACTCATAGTCAGGAAATCCCCCAGAAATAATAATTTTATCTTCACAAAAGTTAAGTTTTGCTGCTGCTTCCCTTTGGAACTGGGGTTTCTGTTTCTCTTCAGCCTACCTCAACTGCTTGCTCTAAGGGTCTCTTAATCTCTTTTTTTAATTCCAATTCTTTTTAAGGAAAGAATCGTAAAGATGTCTCTTATAATAAGAGGGCTGAAACCTCTTCTGCACAACAAGCAGATCTTCTCTTTTTACTTCTGCTGTGTCCCCCGTCAGCTGCCTAGGGCTCTCTGATAATAAAGCCTTGTGCTCCAGACCACTTTCTGCTCCTCATCAGACATGTCTTGTAGACTTGTTAATATTATAGTGTGAAGAATTAATACAGACGTAACACAAGAGCCAGGCTCTCTGCTACTTCTTTAAACCTTTGCCAGTTAAGAAATGTGACTGCCTGTGTCCTTTGGTAGCATGCAAGCAAGAACTCTTTAGGGCACTCAGCTATGTCAGAGCGGAGCTGGCCAGGTCAGACGTTGCTGGGCGTCCCCCTCAACTGTGCCACAATTACTTGACCTGCCCTGGTGAATGTGGACCTTGAGCTGCTTCAGTGGGTCACACCTGGTGACTTCACCTTCCGTGAGAATCTTGCCACTCCAAGCCCCACCATGCTCAGCAGCAGCAGTACCCAGCATGGCAGAGATGCCTCTGCCCAAGGGGGCTCCAGAACATGTTTATAGGTTCTTTTTTGTGGTTTAAAGGTTTATTCTCTTAATAGCTTGAGTGGAAGAATGCAGGAAGCAGCCCTTCCATCCAGAACATCAGGAGTATGCCAGTGCTGCCAAGTGTTTTCTTCAACAGGTTAAATTTTTTGGAAAAAGCTACTTCTTATTTCTCCTGCCTCCTTGGCTGTCTTGCTGTTGTCTTTCATTTTATCCTTCCAGACTCTTTTATTACTTATTTTTACATAGCTGTGATGATCTACACAATATTTTGTATTTGATTTAATTATTCAACTTTGTATATATTATAAGCATTTTATTCACCCTGTAGTGTTATGTAGCTTCACAAACTTTATTTGTAAGCCCTACTTAATTTTAAGGCTTCTATAAAGTGACTGTACCATAATTCTGATTCATCCTTTGTTGAATTCTTGATATTTTTGTAATTCTACAAGTTTTGTAATTTGAATAAAAATATTAAACTTCTAGAAAAGTTGCAGTAATACTCACAAAAGAGTTGCTATATATCCTTAAACCAGATTTACCAAATGCTTTTCTTTTTTACCCTATTGGTTTTTCTCTTTACGTGTATGTTGTATTTTATGACTCATTTTAGAGTAACTTCCAGGCGTTGATATGCATTTCCTTAATAACAAGTATGTCCTCATCTATCTTATTACCACTTTGCCTCTATTTAGGGTAATTCAAGAGCCCCTAGGCCTTTGCAGTTCAAAGAAGCTGTACTGTCTTTGTTCAAAAGGAAGCCGGCTGGCCAAATCAAGAAACTTAACATGATCAGTACACTATTCAGGAATCCTGGTGGCCAAATTTACTATTTTCCAAGTAAGTTGTGAGTAGATAGATTGGATTCATTTAAATATTGACCCTTTCATCACCAAACTTTGATCTACCAGTTATAGCATCAGTTTGCCTAAATCAGTTACCCCTAGGGTGATTGACCAGTAATATTTTCTAACACCATCATTTCCTTCTGCATGTACTGGTTGGCAGTCAACTCTAAAGACAAGTGTCCCTTCTTTTTTTTTAACAGTATGTGTTAGGCTGCTGACCAAAAGGTTAACAGTTCAAATCCAGCTGGCTCTCCAAGGGAGAAAGGTGGGAATTCTCCTGTAAATATTGACACTTCAGAAGCCCAGTGGAGGACCACCAAGAGGCTGAAAGAATTGTGATGGAATTTAGTTTTTGTTTTAATAATGCTGTTACCTAATCCACGATCCATGTTTATATTTTGTCAGATGTCCCAACACTATTCATTACAATTACTCTCTTTGCCTTTAAAGGTGACGATTTCTATTTGGTTGTCTCTTATAGAATTCCTTAGCCTCACTTTATCTTCTATCACCATGTTTTTAGTTTTTAGTTTTTCAATAAAGAATTCAAGCCAATTCTTTTGTAGAATGTTCCACAATTTGGGTTTGTCTAATTATTTCCATATGATTCAGTTGGGTTTCACATTTCGGCAAGAATATCACAGAAGTGATAATATTCTCAGTGCATTCGAATATGTTATACAGTGTTGGTCAGATGATGCCATCAATGGTGATGTTAACTCCATTCTCTTGGTTGAGGTCTTTCAGATTTCACTGTCTTAAATTTACCATTTTCCAGATAATGTGGGGAGATAGTGTGAGATCGTTTAGATATTTGTTCTTCAAAACATTTCCATATGCTAGTTGCATCAGTTGATGATGATATCTTCTTGCCTGGCTCCCTTATTACCACAGTGACTGACCATTATGGTTTTCTAACTGTATTTGCTTCTGCTTGTTCTCTTCAGCAAGTTATGTCTAAGGAAAAGTGTCCCTTTGCCCATTTTTTAAATCCTTTTATTTATTAATATAGATTCTTATTTTCTTCAAAGTTATGGCCCATTTCTTTGGTTTATTTTGATTCTCAAACCATCCTGGGCTTCTGTTCCATCTATTTAATTTTCTCTACCACTTTTTGAGCACTTGAATTTTCCCTGTCCCAGTCCTGGAATCAACCCTTTCTCCAGGGAGTTCCAGTTGCTTTTAGTAAAGAATCATTCCATACTCTCAACTGCTGTCTAGTCAATTCTGACTCATAAGGCTGTCTTAGGCCATAAATTGCAACAGGAGGAGACTGCCATCTCCCTCAGAGCTGCTGAGGGCTTAGAGCCACCTTTGGGTTATCATTGCACCCTGATAATGGACTAAGCCTTACATGGAGAATGAGACTCAGAAACCAAGATCTGTGTGCTGAGTGTCCTCATTACTGGTAGGAGCTTGCTACGTTTGGGTGCACAACACACAGAGCTAGGAAATAGAGTTAGAAATATAGAAATAGGTGAGCTCTGGTGGCCTAGTGACAAGAAGCACTACAATCCCAGAGGTACATGGTTCAAATCCACCAGATGCTCTGCTGGAGAAGGAGGGACAGTCTCCTCCTGTACCAGTCAGATCCGATTTGATGGTACACACACACACACAAAAAAAACAAAACAAAAAAAACCCCAAAACCAATAATAGAAATAAGTAGAGAAATTTAGATAGAAAACATAGTTAGATGTTAAAAACTCATTCACACTGATATTGCCTGTCTAGCCCTGTATATTTATTCTCGTGTCCCACCCCCTCTATACTGGAAAAAGAATGCATTTTGTGCTATCCACATAATACTTTTTAATAAGCACAAATGGAAATTATTTCAACAACTATGTAAAAAATTTACATTTCAATAATGAAGAAATATACTAATTAAAATATCAATTTTTTTCCATTTAAGAAAAATAAAATTGAAGTCTGCAAAAAAGACTTCATTATAAAAATTGCTCCTTTATATTCTACATAATGGACATTTTAATACAAGTCCTCCCTTTCTTGGGGATGGACAGTCCTCTGGTTTTACAACTTCCAGCCCCGTGATGACAGGACCAGTTGTCTTCAAGGCCTGTGAATCTCTGCAGAGCTTGCAGCTGTGTAAACAAGACCTGTAGGGGACCTGGTGTTCCCAGCCATACATGAATCCAGGTAATAATAGGCGTCCTTCCATGTAGGCACTCAGGAGGGAGACATTTCTATAGAATGTGATACGTTAAGTGGGTTCAGAAAGATGTGTTTGCTCTTTCTCCTGGAACTGTTCCACCTCCCTTGTCTAGCAGCTAATGTGAGAGGCAGGTACACCTTGGGAAATGGAAATGCCTTAGTACAGCCAGAATCAATCAGAGAGTGATGAGCAGAAGCCAGAAGAGTAATGCCCGATCCAACTCCTGAGGTCTTGTGAATGCAACTCAGTAGATATAGGAACCTGCTGAGTAGTTCACTGAGCAGGAAATAACATGGCCACTTTGATGATTTAGAAAGACTAGAAAAAGTGAGCCTAGCCACAGAGAGAGTAGCTAGACTCCTCACAACCACCCGGGGGACTAAAGTAGGCAGTGGTAATGGGGTCGGGGCCAGGGAGGTAGAGATGGGAGCACAATTGATTGGTTGAGACTAGAAGAGAAGGGGGACAACATGACTCGAGGTGTCTGACTTGGATGCTGGGGAATACAGGTCCTAACCCTGGAGGCAGGATAGCTTTGGAGCAGGTGCACAGGGAAGCAGTGGCCAGATTTAAGAGGCTGCTCTGAATGGGAAGAAAAGGTAGCAGCTAGAAGTGGCAGGGACAGAGGAAAAGGCAGCTGTGTTGTATTTAAAAGACTGGACTGGCTTGAGCACACTAATAAGATCAGAGGAGAGGACTAACCATCAGACTGACCTGGGTGAAAGTTCAGTCCAGAGCCCAGGAGGAGGGCTTTCTGGGATCCAAAGAGACCTGGCTGTGCGGCCAGGGCAAAGAAATACAGGGGTGGAAGGAGGGCAGAAAAGTTAAGGTTTCACAATTGAGAAAATATTTCCAGGGATATTTTATCCCTAAGTTGTGCATCTAGTGAATTCGAAAAGTATGGAGACAGGTCTGCATTTCGCCTTCAGTTGTTTCCCCAAGAATCTGAGCCCAAGAGTCCTGAAAATTAAGACTTAGAGCCAAAGGTGAGCTTGTACAAGAAGTACAGGTGTCACTTAGATGTAGATATTTGTGTCTTCTGAACTCTGCAGATTTTAATTCTAAATGCATCAGTGTCTGTGAACCCAAGAAAATAAAAGTGTTGTAGCAGAAACTCCAGTTTGTAAACAGTGTGTAAGAAGATATAAGAAGATAACAGATTTGGTAAAGATGGAGCCAATGTCTGGATTGAAGGATGAGAGGATTGTAAGGGAAGGAATGAATGCCATTGCCAAGCCTGTGTAGGGCCTACCTGAAGTTCAAGACTGTGGATTTCAGGGGGGCAGCAGAGGGGAGGGAACGGAGGAGGGGGTAATGATGAAGCATCTGACACAGAGGACATAGCTTTGCTGCAATTGCCTTGCCGTGAACTGGTTTCCTTTCTCTTTGGAGGCTCTGGATGGGCTAAGATTCTTTGTTCTCAAGTTTAGGCAGAGTCAGGCCTGAGCTGAATGTTAGATGCGGACGAGATCAGCTCAGCACTCTACTCAACCCTGGCCCTGAGCGTGGTGCCTACATCATTTGCCAATGTCTTGTGATATGAGTTGTGTGGTTTTATATTGGTTGGCTCTGTTCACCAGATTCTATATAACCTCTCTGAGGTGTGTTGTGTATCTATCATTCCATGGCCCCAGCAGAAACATGGCCTCAAAACTGGCACTAAATAGATAACTGTTGAATGATTGTTCTAGGCAGTCCTGCCTCCTGGGATGCACAGCCCTCTGTCAGAGGACAGAAGGCTCACTTTCCCCTGTTTATCTCTTAGTCCTTTGCAGCAGAGCCAACACCTCATGGAAACTGATTCGCAGTAGCTTGTAACCTTTTCAGTTAGGTGGACCTGAAAGGCCTTTGTTAGTGCTGGGCTTTGTACCTGCAGCATTCATTCTCAGTCCTGTCCGTGTCTTTCATCTCAGAATTAAAGTTGTCTGTAGCCGGAATTGAAAGGAGTCCTAGTAGCATAGTGATTATTCACTTGTTTCTGAAAGGTTGGCACTTCAAACCTCCCAGCAGTTCCATGGGAGAAAGATGTGGCAGTCCACTTCCATCAAGGTTTCCAGCCTTGGAAACTATAAAGCAATTCTACTCTGTCCTGTGGTATTGCTATAGGATTGGAATCAGCTTGACAGCAGTGGTTTGGAAGTTGTTTGTTTTTTTAAACTGGCATTCTTCAACTGGATGGGAGTCTAATTGTCAAGAGATAGAAAGGGCCTTTACCAGTATCTGAGCTTTACCTGAGGATCTGCCCACATAGGCATTTCTAGCAACAGATCCTAAGAATGACTATTCAGAGATGAGCATCATGACACTGTCGACATTGGCAAAAACAAATCTATCTAAATGGCCTTTAGGATGGAATTCTATGAATTACGGTACAGCCCTTCAATCAGATATTCCACAGCCATTGGAAATGGTTTATAGCTATATCCATTCTCAAGGAAATCTCTAGGGTATTTTTTTTTTTTAGTATAAACTGGTTAAAGAATTGTATGTATGGTAGGATCTGCATTCATATAAAATTACACGTACACATGGGAAGGGTGCTGATTGAATTGTTAATTGATTGTTGCCTCTAGTGACAGAATTTTGCATTCTTAATTTTTTATGCTGTTTATATTGTTTGAAATTTCTATGTATTTTCTTTATAAGCAGAAAATTTAAATAAAGCTGTTTTCATCATGAGAAGAAAATGCTGTGTATCCTTTGAGGCCAGCTTCCTATGTGAGTCCTCCAGGAATCCTCTGGCCCCTCCCACCCCCAGCCTGGAATGTCCTGCCTCATGCACAGCATGTCTAGTGACACCATCATCCTTCCCTCTTAAACCTGTCTAATCTGTGTGTAGTGTAGTGTCTCAGATTACCTCTCGAGCACTGCGCTGCTCCTAGGGAGCTCTGGTGGCCCAGTGGTAGAAACTGTGCTGCAGTCTCAAAAGCATGTCATTCAAATCCTCCAGGTGCTCCATGGGAGGAAGGACGGGCACTCTCCTCCAGTGGAATTGCTGCTTCTGAAAACTGGAGAGTCAGCGGTGAGTCAGTTCCTACTTGAAGGCGCACAACAGCAGAACTATGACCATCATCTGGTGCTTTCCCCATGCCTAGAGGCCACCGAGGCCCACAGTTAACAGTGCCTCAGCAACAAATGATTCTCATCATTGGTACTTGTGAGCCCACCAAGGGCCAAGTCCATAGGAACTTTTTTTTAAGATTCAGAAATCTAACTTAAGGTTCAGTAAACCTTGTTGAAGTGACAGGATTCCTTCTCAGGGGCTACTCTGAGCAAGGTAAGAACAAGCTTGTGCTTGTTTACTAATCGGGAGTGAACAATTTCACATGGGTTTTACCACGATAGATGAGTAAGCACAAGGAAAGACTGAGCTGTGACTTTGTAACCTGATCCTGGCCATTCCTTGCCTCAGGTGGGGCCTTGCAGGCTGCAAGTGATAAGCCCCAGACCAGCCACCTTCCCCTGGACCTGTGTCTGCTGTGGAGATGCCCCCTGGCTCTGGGTGAGAAAGCCCCCCTCACCAAGACTGCAGGAAGCCAGTTGTGCTCAGGAAGTCAGCTGCCTGGGCTCCATGTGATCGACTTTGTCTGGGACCAGAAGAACCCTGTCCAACTGAGATAAGGGCCTTTCCCTAAAGAGATGTGAAGTTGTTTCCAAATGACTACCCCTCCAAGCCTTAGAGTTCTCTGCTTCCTCTTGCATTATGAGTGGCTGTAGGAACAATCACAGGGGCCACACTGGTAGGTCTCCCCTCAGAAATGTGGGTCCCCTCCCACCCCAGAGCCTGATAGCCTCTCAATTATGAAGAGTTGCCATCTTGTTACTGCTCTGAGCCCATACTCTGCTCAGGGTGGCACAGCAGTTAAATGGTAGTTCATGGGAAGGTGGGCACTTCAAGTCCACCAGCTGCTTGGGAGGAAAGTGTAGCTACCTGCTTCTGTGTCTTGGACCCTGGTGGGCCATTCGTTGCTCTGAGGTGAATGCCTGGGTGATGCAAGTAAGTGCTTGATTCTTAGCAAAAAGGTGGTGGAGGGGTTAGAAGCCAACAAGAGGCCTCCTGGGACTCAGCCAGTGATAGGCTTCCAAGAGATCACCACTTTGTAAACCTGCAGAGCAGTTCTCTGCACACATGCAGTCACAACAGCAACAACCCCAGCACTGCAGCCTTGAAGTCCTATTTTCTACATTAAGAGACTGAGGTTCAGAGAACTTAAGCAGCTTCCCCATGGTCCCACCACTGAGCTAAACTTGAACCCAGTCGGCTTGGTAGAATTTATCTACCACCCCATATCCACACAACCAAGATGGATGGACAAGAGAATCCTTGACATAACCCACTATGCTGTTCCCTGTAAAGGGAAGTCCCATTTTGCCCAGCTGGGCACGGTCAGGTGAGCTGCTCTGACTCCCAGAAGTACTGTCGCCCCAGAAGTGCACAGTGGAATGTCCCATTGGGTTGCAGGAGCCGTGTCTGGAAGATAAGCAGCTTCAGTGAGTAATAAGATCATTAGTGGCAGAGATTGCAAACTCCACTCACTCAGAATCCACAAATGGAAGCCAGGACTAGAATGGGAGTTGGGTCACCTCTAGTCATCTGATGACCTGGCACTATGGCCTCTTCCTATGTGGCCTGCCTTTTCTTCTTGTCATTGCCTCCAAAGCTTTCTTCGCAACAAAGACATTATTACTCAAAGTTACCCAAGTGTCTGTTCCTTGAACCTTGGCGCTGGTCCCACCAGAGGACAGCTGACATCTTGCTCTATGAAGAGTTGGGAGTTGTATGGGTGCACAATCAGTGCACCCCCAGCCAGCACCAGGTTTTGTTGTCTAAAGCAGGTGAGCTGCCTCTGTCATGTCTGTGCAGGGGACAAGTGACCCCTAGAGTTCTGACAGTGACTGCTGGCCAGAGCTTGCTATTCCCCAGAAAGTAGGTTGCCAGCTTGCCCTACGCCAAGCTTTGCTCTGTGCTGAGGTCGGACACGAGCCTGATCTGCCTTCAAGAACCACTTCCCTTCCTCACATGTGTCTCCATCCATAAAATGAAAAGTTGAGCTTCTCCCGCCACTGTCGGGACAATCCCAATACAGAGTGACCCCCCAAAACAAAGCAGAAGGGCCCCATGGAGTGCTCAGGGCTGTAGGCCATAGGGAAGCAGGTGTTTCTTCTCTTTCCCACAGAGCAGCCAATAGGTTCTAACCACAGCTTCAACCATTACACCATCAGAGCTCTCCGGCTCAGTCATTTAAAATGTTTTTGCAGAGCTACTTTTAAGACATCTTATGCTGAAATCCAACAATCAAAACAAAATCTTTGTATGAAAGTATTTAAAATGTATCAAGTGTAGTAAAGACAATTGGTAAGAATCCTGAGGCCGGCTGGAATAAGACCAGGATAGCTGGTTGAACATCAACCACTACAGGTTATTTCTTTGCCTTTCCCCGCCCTTTGGTTGCTCAATATTGAGAAAGTCTGGAAGATTCTGTTCACAGCAGTTGAAATGGTTTTGGTTTCAAGCTAACCTTGCAATTACAGGATACTGAAGAGAAAAAAAAAGTAGAATTTTGTAATTTCAAAAAGCGAATCAGTAACTATATTAGAATTCAGTCGCCCCACTGTGCTGGATTTACCAAAACTGCAATTGACACAGTGGTCGCAAGGTAGTGAGGAAGGCGCAGGACCTGCCCTCTGGGCAGAGGGTCCCTGTGAGTCGAAATCAACTCCCCAGCACCCAACAATAGTTAATGTCAGCCTCCATGCTGAACTCAGCAAGGACAGCCTCTCTCGTTTAACCCACATGGCAACTACAAATACGGGTACTGAGGGTCACACCGGTGACCAGGACAGGCTGGGTGGGTCCCAGTGGCTGGCCCCCACCCTCCCAGTGGCACCCCACAGCCAGCAGTTTGCAAGGGTAAGAATCCTGCCTTTGTGCCACAACCCACGGCTGTTTGTTTTCTTAGTGGGGTGAACTCACTCTTCTGAGCCGCCTCAGGGCCCAGTGCAGCCTGGCTGTGAAAGCGGCTTTGTGCACAAAGTGAGAGCCCAGCCAAGACCCCAGAGCTGAGATGGAGCCAACCTGCTTGGGGGCGCCACCTGCCGGAATAGGGGTGTCATCGGGGGCTGCATATTCATGTCAGCCTCCATCACCTGGGACGCTGGTCCTCAGCCAGCCGTGGACCCCACGTCTGTACAGCGGGTGCATTATGTCCACGCTCCCTAGGGGGGCTCCTGGAGCGTCCCATGTGGAAGTCTAGAAATGGACGTCTTGTCCTGAAGGCCCTACTCTCTTCCTTCTTTCTTCCAGGTTTCTCCACCCTGCCTCTCCTTAGTTTGTGAGTGCCTTCTGCTGTTCCTGTTTCCCAATATGAGTGCTGAGCCTCCAGTGCTCTATCTAGTAGTCTCAGGGTGATCTATTTTTCAGAATTTCTCCACCATCTGTTATTTCAGAAGTGGATGGCCAGTTCTTCTGACTAGTCTGTCTTGATCTGAGAGTGCAGCATCTGACAGAGAAGCTCTGTATCCATAACTACTGAGGGGCGAGAACTCCCACTGACAGAAGAGGTCCCCCCACTGACAGAAGAGGTCCCTTAGTATGATAGAGTGTAGAGGAGGTCAAGAGGGGGGTATTAAACCATAATTAAGGACTGTAGTAAAGTGCATACACAGACAGATGATAGGGTAATGGGTAAGTTTAAGGTTGAAATTTGAAGGATGGAGGACTCTTCACTAGGTGAAGAGTTAGGAGGAACTGTTTCAGGTAGATAAAGCAGCAGATATGAAGGCCCTGAGGTGGACAAAGCTGCTGATCTAAAGAACTGGAAGATGATAACTAGCTGGGGCTTAGTGCTCAAGGCGGAGAGTGGATGGGACAGGAGGCAGAGAGCTTTGTAGACAGTAGGTTTTATTTCTAAGTGAAAGAGAAATTCTTGGAGGGTTTTAAGCAAAGGTGTTGGTGACACTTTCTACTACTAGGTAGAGAGTGGACCATGTATGGTAAAAATGGGACAAAATAAATACAGGAAGACCCATTAGAGGCCATCACAGTTTTCTGGTTAAGAAGAGTTAAAAGGTGGAGGGACAAGCACTCAGTAGACTCTGTGGAGAGGTGTGAGGGCCACAGAAGAGAAAATGTGGTAAAGGTCCTGTGGGTCAAGGAAAGCTAGGTCCCTAAATGATGGGACCCTGTGGTGCCAGGGAAGAAATGAAACCCAGCACTTCTCTTCATGGTGGGTCATTTCCCTTCCAGAAGACCACAGTAGGTTCCTGGACGTTTCAGCTTCTTGATTCTGGGGCCCATGCAAGAAGCATGTTGGGGGAAGAACATGCCGGAGATGGTACTTGTGAGAAGCTTGTTGGCCACCTTGTGGGATCATTCTCTTGTCACTTGCTTTCTGGGGGCAAAACTGGAATTGAGATTTTTCTGCTCCAGCTCAGCAAGGAAAGGGGTCATTCAGTACCTTTCTCCATGGCCCCGAAGACGGGCACATTTCTTCCTCTTTCCCATCTCAGAGTCCCCACTGCTTGTGAGTTCTTGAAAGGCAGGCTCTGCCCTCTGGTACTCAGGGCCTTTGAAGGGGAGGGTCAGTGGAGTAGAAGGCATTGCCTTGGGGCTGCTGAAGTGGAGGAACTTCCTCTGACTTGGCAAGGGGAGAGGCTAAGAGGGGACAGCAGCACAAGGTGTGAATGTTCACAACAAAATCCTGCCACAGGTCCAGAAAGACTACCCAGAGGGGTGGTCAAGAGCAGCTGGTGCCTTCTCAGACAATCTCTCTTCCTTCACCGTCACCATCACTTATCTAACCCACCAGGGCCAGCCAGTCAAGCTGCCATGGATTCTATCTGCTAAAGGTTTATCACTCTTTTTTTTTTTAATCTCACTCAATTTTTAAAATTTCTTGAGGGAGGTATATTTTTCCTATCATATCCATGAACCCACGTCTAACACAGTTCCAGAAATCCATATTCTCTGACCTTCAAACCAGAACTTGTTCCTCTAAACTACCTCTACCCCTGCAGTATGCTACCCAGGGAGCAGGTTCATAGGGACAAGCGGGTGGGAGGGTGGTAGGGTTGCTGGACAGATGGACTGGCCTGGGGGTGCTGGGAGGAAGTTAAAAAGCCAGGCTGGGTTCTAGCATTAGGCATAGCCTCAGTTGGGGTCTCCAGCCCACCGTTCCCAAAAAGTGATGGTGATTCTAGCCCAGGCTCAACCTTGAAAGTGAACTAAAGAGGACAGAGGTCTGCCTGCTTGTGTCCTGGGAAGGGTCTGAGGAACGCAGAGAACGTCCTCGATTGGCCCCCAGGCAGGCACAGAGGACTAGGGCTCGTGTCTGCGCAGCGCACGGCTGGCATCCACTGACCCTTTAGAAAGCGCTCAACAAAGAGTAGGTGAAATATTGACTCGCCCGCCTTCCTTGCAGCGAAGTGGGCGCTACTGGACAAACGCGGGCGAAGGCTCCACCTGCGTGGCGGCCTCACCTCCGGGCTGAGCCCGTTTAATCTCCGGGCGCAGGAGCTGCTCACGGGCGCCCAGGGCGGGGCCGGCAGGGGGCGTGCCCGACGGGAGGCGTGTCCCACCGTGGGCGTGGTCTGTACGGGGTCCGCTGTCTGCGCGCGGGGAGCTCGGTCATCCAGCGTGGAGCGGGCAGCTGGCGGGGCGCCGATGCTGGAAGTTCACATTCCGTCTGTGGGGCCCGAGGCCGAGGAGTCCAAGCAGAGCCCAGAGAAGGGCCACATGGTGAAGGGGGCGCTGGGGTGGAAGGGGTGCGGGGACCCGCCGGCATATTTCCCCGCGAGGAGCGCAGTGGGGACCCTGCGCCCTGGCGTGGACGTCCGTGCTCGGCGGACCAGGCTGTCGGGGGACACCTTGTCGGGGGTTTGTCACCTCGTCGGCCCCGTGGACACTGGAAAAGCGGGCACAGAGCAGAGGAGTGGGTGCGCGAGGGTCCCGGGAGAGTGGGGCCTCTCCAGGGCCGCTTTGTGGCTTTTGAGCGCCGGCTCTGTGCGTCCTTGGCTGACCTCACGGCGCCCGCCGCCCTCCTTGCAGGTATTCCGGGTGGAGGTGCTGTGCCGCGGGCGCAGACACACCGTCCCGAGGCGCTTCAGCGAGTTCCACGCGCTGCACAAGCGGGTGAGGAGACCGCGGGCGAGCGGAGGCCCCAGGCCCCGGAGGGACAGGTCCTGGGCTGCCCAAGAGGCCAGTGGCGGGCTGCAGGCGTGGACGGGAGGGGAGGGAGGACACAGCCCCGCACTGACCAGGCCCTTGGGCAACCGGCCCACCCTCGGACATCAGGGGGACCTGGAGTCTCTCTCACCCCCACCGTCATCACCTAGGTCCCTCCTAGGGTAGAGCTCGGAAAGGGGGGAGAGGTAGAAGGGCTTTTGCTGAGGGTGGAGAGTGGGCTTGAAGTTGCAGTCAGGTAGCTGTGACCACTCCCCATAACCAACCCGCGGCAGATGAAGAAATTGTACAAAGTGCCTGATTTCCCCTCGAAGCGTCTACCCAACTGGAGGACAAGGGGACTGGAGCAGCGGCGGCAGGGCCTGGAAGCCTACATTCAGGTATCTGAACAAACCCAGGTCAATGTGGTGGAAGCATGTGAAGCTGGTCCCTATAGATTAGTAAATAGGCAAAAAGTAAGCCCGTGCTAGGGAGCTCTGGTGGCCTGGTGATAAGGAGCAACGCTGCCAGTCCAAAAGCACTCAGTTCAAATCCACCAGATGCTCCACGGGAGTAAGGTGGGCAGTCTCTTCACGTGTGATTTACTGCTTCTGAAAACCTTGGATGGAGTAGCAACTGTGAAGGTCAATAAGACTTCCCTGTTTACTGAATACCCGGCCCCTTCCAGGAGTTGTAAAGTTGTTGCCTGTATGTAGGCTGTCTAGCAGCAGAATCTTTGATGTGATGGAAAAACATAAAAATTGTTCACTCCAGGTTAGTGAATAGCACAAGTGAGCCCGTGCATACTGTGCCTACTGGGTGATCCATCATTGTGTGGGGCACCCACCAAGTCAGCTGGGCCAGAGGTGTGATTGCGTGACTGTGGAGCAGGGAAGGGACCCCTGCCTTCAAATGTTAGTCTCAGATTTACTGAATGATGGTCCAAATATCCCTGGCTGACCTGGTGCAAGGATTTAAGGAGGGAACCCCAAGGCAGATGGTCCCAACTCAAAAGTTGATTCCCTGATTTTCTGAGGGAAGGGGGCCACACAGGCTGGTGTTCAGAAGGGCTCTGAGTTTAGTTTAATGCTCTCTTGAAATTCTTACTCATTTTTGAACCATGGGCCCCACATTTTCATTTTGCACTAGGCTCTACAAATCACAGGCTGGGTCTAATTACAGGCTTCCACTGTCCCCCCTCTCCAGGGCGTACTGTACCTAAACCAGGATGTACCCAAGGAGCTCCTGGAATTCCTGAGACTCCGGCATTTCCCTGCGGACCCCAAGGCCCACAGCTGGGGGTGAGCATTTCAGGGATCAAGGTTTAGCAAGGGAGAGGCCAGAGTTGGAGGGGCGGTTCATGTGAGAGGGAAGGTTGGGAGCCAACGCCCATTTCTGCTCCACCCATATCCCAGGCTCTGGCCTGGATACTCCTCCAGAGGCCTGCCTCCTTCACCAGCTTTTTATAACACATTGTTTTAAGTGAAAGTGTACAAAGTAACCTGGATTCCCATTTAGCAATTTTTATATAACATTGGCTACAATTTCCACAACATACTCATGATTTTCATTGTTTATTCTGTTTTTATTGATTTAGCTCTTTGCCCTCCTTATGTTCTCTTCTGTGCTTTCGGTTAAATGTTGACCTTCTGGACTTACTTGATTGTTTAAGGGAGCACTTTCTCATGGGTGATGCTGTTTATTTTTAGAAGGAAATCCATTATTTGGCTGAAAGGTATTTCTGGGAGGTAGTTTCAGTGTCAAGTTCAAGGGTTATCTTAGGCTATTGTCTCAGGGCTACTTCTAGTTTCTCTGGGTTCAGAAGGCCTGGATGGTTTTGGATTAATTTGCTCTGCATTTTTCTTCATTCTGAGGCCTAGTCACATCCTTGGTCAGAAGAGGCAGTAGTGAGAGTTGAGCATCATCCAGTGATGGTCACAGGTCAGCAGAGGCTGTAGCCTGTTAGTCCAGGTGGAGACTCCTTCTTTTTTGTCCCAGGCAAGTAGATACCAGTATTGGAGCTTAAATGACTACTTGCAAAAGCTTTTCAGATCCCAAATGCTACTCATCAAAATAGAGTGTAGAACAAAATAGAGTGTAGACTGTCATGCCAGTTGACTAACTTGTCCTAGGAATTTTAACTTAGTAGATCTATCCAGAGAACTGTGTATGTCTAGGAAGCCTCCGTAACTGTGCCCCCCATGAGCATAATTTTAAACATGATAGAAGGAGAATTGATGCTTTTGAGCTGTGGGACCATAGAAAGTATTGAATATACCATGGACTGCAAAGAAAACAAACAGGTCTGTCCTAGAGAGGGTAAGACTAGGCTGCTCCTTGGAGACAAGGACTTTGAGCTTCATCTGACATACTTTGTGACATGTTGCAAGGAGGGACCAGTCCTTGGAGAGGGACATCAGGCTTGGGAGGGTGGAGGGACAGTGCCGGAGAAGACCCTCGATGAGACGGATTGATTCAGTGATTGGGTAGATGTGTCAAAAACAGTAAGGTTTGCACAGGATAGAGTAGGGTATAGGGCTGTTGTACAGAGGGGCACTGAGTTGCAGGCAACTTGATGGCACGTAACAATATGGAAATATGTATAGCACATAGATTATGTATATATTTGTATAACCTCCTCCCATGAGATTTACTATCTCTCAAAACCCACTAGAGAGTCAGCTATAAGTTGTTTACAACTCAATGGCACACACAACATACACAAATATATACACACCTACCGGTACCACTCTACTGGCCCGGGAATACCTTCCTGCACACATACCTACCTGTATAATCACACATATTTCTGGTTGTTGTTACTGCTACAGTCATAAACTTTGAGCCCTTGGTGGGACCGTTTTCTGGACAGCCTTGTTACCCCAGCCAGCCCCGGGGACTGGGCTTGTTACAAATAGAAGCAGTGGTCCCCTGGGAGGTGAGGCTGGGCTTGTTTTCCTCTCATCCTCACGCTCCCCTGAGCATCCCCAACTAGCTTACTGGCCTCTGTCTCCTTTTCAGCGCCCTGGGGGAGTTCCTGCCCAGCAACAGCAGGCAAGTCCGAGTCCCGCCCACATCGCGCTCCTGCTGCCCCCTGGCGGCCAGATGCCAGGAAGTGGGCTGCAGTCTCTGGCCTCAGGGCAGCCTGTCACTGACCCAGGTTTTTCCCTTGTTGCCTCACAAGAATAGTCCCCACTCACTTCACCGTCTAGAGCCCACCCCATCACAGTGTTTCATGACTCTTCTCTCTTAGCTCTCAGCTGCGCCACCGGCCTGTCATCAGCTTCTGTATGGACCCCTACCTTTACACCCCCTCCTCAGGTGAGCGACTCATTCCCACCCACCCTCCATATGGAGGGCCCCAGCACCAGAGTGGGGAAGACCTAAGGGGAAACCTTAGCCACCTGGGCTGCTAGGGCCTCCAGGACGTATCTCCTTCCAGGACGTATCTCCTTCCTGCTGGCCTCTTTTGGGGCCACTCGTGCCCCTGTGTTCTGCAGGAGGTGCCAGTCCACGGCAGCCTGGCCTTACCAGGGTTGCTGTGAAAGGACTGACCCTTGCTCGGGGTGGTCAGCTGGTGAGCTGCAGGCCTGGGGCCAGCCTCTTCCCCAGTATTCTGCTTCACTTCCATCCCAGAGCCCCTGCCTAACGTGGTGGTGAACGGTGTGCTCCAGGGCCTCTACAGTTTCAGCATCAGCCCTGTCCAAGTCCAGCCGGAGGATGCGTGTCACTCTGCTCCTCTGTCATCGATGCCGTGACCAACCCAGAGGCCTTTGGGACACCTGTTAGGACAGTCAAGTGCCTTAGCCTGATGAGCTCCATGTAAGGGGCCAAGGTCCTCCCTGTCCTGGACTTGGTTCTCACTCACCCAGGCTCAGGGCTCTGCCTTTGCTGACAGTTGGGGAACTAGAAATCATGTGTTCTAACAGCACAGAGGCTAAGAAATCAGGCATCAGGGAGAAGTTAATACAGAAGTAGGCTGTGAAGAAGTAGAAAAGGTATTTCTTAACCTAGACCACAGGGAAAAATAACACTAACTAGTCAGAAACAACAAAGGTTGAGGTGGGATAGCTGGCAAAGTTTAGAAGCAAGGTGTAAAAAGTGCCTGCCTGACCTGGTGGACCTGAGCAGGGTGAGGGTTTCAGGCAGGAGTCTGAGGACAGGGCACTGTCAACTGTCATTGAAGCCACGGAGAATCAGGGATGTACTGGGACACAGACTTGGGGGTAGGCGTTGCCAGCCAAGAACCCAGCCCACACGCAGGGTATATAAAAAAAAAATCACCCCACCTTTGTTTATTGGTCAGCGTTGGTAGGAATTTGTTACAAAACTGGGCCTGTGGAATGTGGGGATGCGGGTCCACTGCTAGATGCCAGAACTGGGGCCAGTGTAGCCGGAGCCCTGTGGCGGGCCAGCTGTACCACACAGAAGGTCCCTCAATGGAAAGAGGTCCCCAGCTCCTACTCCTTGGCAATAGCAAAGGGCTTCTCCACCTCAATCTTGCCACAGTCTGCAATGATCACATCTTTCAGCGGCTTGTCCCGACTGTCTGTCTTGGTGCTCTCCACCTTGCGGACTACATCCTTGAAGGAAAGGAGGAGAGAGAGGGCGAGTGTGTCAGGAGGCCACTCCAGTGGGTAAGGGACCTACCTACCCATGACAGACAAAACCTCTATCAAACCCTGAGGAATCGAAATGCTGATGAACTTGGGACCAGGGCAGGGCCAAGAAGGAGAAGCCACAGCTGGATTCCTCTGAAGGGAGATCCAGGCTGGACCAAGCAGGAGGAAAGGGAGTAGCCAGGGAGTGTGGCATCAGGCGGCTTTCAGAGAAACAGAGTCCAGTGAGGCAAGTCAGCAGAGGGAACACGCACATCACTGCAGGAACAAAAGGAGGGCTCTGCAGCTATGCATCCAGCAAGGCCTTCCAGCTGCGCTCTGCACAGGGCCTAGACGGGCTTAGGGTCTGAGGAGTACCAAGACACAGGATATTTACTCTTGGTCATCCCTGGCACACTGCACGCTGCACATGAGCACCGTTTTAAGCTTGTAGTTTGGTTCTCTTAGGAAAGGGATGGAAAAAATGAAGTTCCGACCCAGGGCCCGGCCCCAGTCTCCAGAACTCACCATTCCTTCTAGAACTTTGCCAAACACTACGTGCTTGCCATCGAGCCAGGAGGTCTTGACTGTCGTGATAAAGAACTGTGAGCCATTGGTGTCCTTGCCTGCGTTGGCCATGCTGACCCAGCCAGGCCCGTAGTGTTTCAGCTTGAAGTTTTCATCAGGGAAGCGTTCACCATAGATGCTCTTTCCTGGGATAAGAAAGGGAACCACAGATTAGGGTTGTGGGGGAAGCTGCGTTAGTTCAAGGCTGGCGGATGAATTTTTCAGGCTCAACCCATCTCCAGTGTCCTGGTCCAGCAGAATCAAGGACATAAAGCTGCTCTGTTCCTGTCACTACGTGCTGAGAGCTAAACTGTACTTAACCGAGACCAATTGGGATGTAAAGCCAGGCTGATCGAAACGCTCATATGATGAATGAGTGTGAACAGTTTCATGGATTTTAAGTAAGATATCAGCTATCACTGGCAGTAGCCCACAGACCTGCCTTGGAGAGTTTTGGGGGAAGAGAGGTGCTGTGCTCCTAGGACACAGGGTGGAGCTCTATATATAGGATTTTCAAACAGGAGAGGCTTTTAGCCAGCACCCCAGCTGGGAGTGAGAACTGCAATGGCTGAATGGCTGTGTTCCTACCAGCTGAGAGGCATAAAAGAAACTGCAGAGCAAAAAGCAGACAGAAAGATGGGTGGATAGTGAGGTAAAGGGCGGAGGAGGGTGGCTGCCAAGGGGCTCTGGGGAATTGGAAGCTTATCAAAATGACCGAACATAAAAAAAGCCACTCTGAATGTGTGTGTGCATGCATGTGGGAGCCGGGGCACACGGGGCCTGAGGATCTCCACATCTCTACAGATGCTAACCTTACTTCCCAAAACTGGTTCTAAGAGATAATGGAAACAAATCAAGGGCTCTTTGCGACAGAAGGTTTGCAGAAGCACCGTACACCTTTTCTATTACTTCTTGGAGAGTGTGTTAGTGTATATTAAAAGCCCCAAGAACCCCAGCAATAAAGAAGTCCTTCTTATTTTGTTTTACTCAACACTTCCTGAACTCTCTTGTTTACGAATCCCTCTGCCCCCTCAAACTAAACCTGCTGACTGGGTGACCCTGTCGGACAGAGTGGAGTTGCCTCAGATGGAAGCAAGCAGTTACATAGTCCTGCTGAGGAACAGCTGGTGGGTGTGAACCGCTGACTGATTAGCACTGAGCATGTGGACCCTGTATCTGCAGGCTCTCCCTACCTGCTCCTTCCATACATGGATCCAGTGCAGAGTCCTAGACTGAAGCAAACCAGGGAGCTGACTGTATAGCAGATGGGAAGATTGAAAACCAAAATGTACTAATTACAGAGGTCACAGATATGGATTGCCCCCAAGTTCTTGTTGCCCAGTACCTCTGTGAGGAGCTCCTTCCAGTCTGATGAAATTTAGGACATGGGTTGGAGTGAGGGGCCTCAGCCTGTGTCCTGTCCTTTCCCCTCACGCACTGGGGAAATGACCTGTCTTCATGCAGTGACTCTCACTCCCAGCTGAGGTGCTGGCTAAAAGCCTTTCCTGTTTGAAAATCCTATATATAGAGCTCCACCAAGTGCAGAATTTCCATTACTGCTGCTCTCCAGAAAATCCCCAAATACACATCCTTTGCAACACTTGCACAAGGTGTAATGGATGTTGAACTCAGCTCTTCACTTTATCATTACCTGTCCCCTAGACTTGACTCTTGACAACGTGCCCTGTGTATCGCTCGCTCAACATCGTCCCACCCCACCCATTCGTCCATCTTCGCCTTTCCATTCCTCCTATCCCCACTCCAATCCGCCAACGCTCAGCATGTTTACAGAGTGTGCAGAGACTGTGCTAAGGATCTCACAAACATGAAAACTCATCCCATGATGCAGAAGCTAATGTATCTGGCTTTCACATAGCTGCTCTTAGCACCAGGCCTGTATCACCCTACAGGCCCCACCACCCCAATACGTCAGTTAATCTATCGGTTCCTGCCACCACATCCGGAATCCTGTCTCCACAACCAGTATCCTCCCTCTATACCGAGAATCCTGCCACGTTATTTTCCCTCAAATACCTTGGAATCCAGTCTCTACAGGCCAAAAGCTAACCTCACTGGCCTGGTCCTAACCCACCTGTCTGGACTTACCACGTCCGATCACCTTAGCCTGGAGTGAAACCTCTGCCTGTCAGCAGTGGTGGATTTTCCCAGTAGAAAATCGAAGTTCAGAGGGGTGTGATCATGTGTTCAGAGGGGTGCAGGCACAAAGCAAGGTGACAGACATGGGAGGGGCTGCCTCAAGAGCACGAGCTTTGTGCTGTCTCCTCCAGCGCGACCTTTAGCTGTTAAGTTGTTTGGTGCCATTCAGTCAACTACGGCTCTTACAGAGACCCTATGAAAAGCAGATTGAAACCCTGCTGTACCCTGCGCCATACTCATGACCCACACCACGTTCAAAGCCACTGTTGCAGTCACTGTATCAATGCACCTCATTGAGGGTAACTTTCATGGACCGTCCACTTCTCCCAGCCTGACACACGTTAGTTGTTTATTCTGTAGCCTCACAGTCACTCTCCCTCTTGCCCCCCAGTTCTTCTCACCCACATGATAAACCACCTCAGGAGGGAGCTTGTGTCCTGACAGCTGTACTGTGGCTCATTTAAGAGTCTCTGTGATCAGAAGTCAAACTCTTGCTCACGGATCTGTGTCCTCAGCACCCACCGGAACCTGGCTACTCTTGGCAGAGCATATCCGGCTGCAGCAATGGCCCTGGGGAACAGCAGAGTAAAGCTGATCTGTCCTATATATGCAGAACAATGGCTGGTGGTAATATCAAGTAAATGTCTCCCACCTCAGCTGGTATATGTGGTCCACACAGAGTTGCCCTACAATCAACTACACAAGTGTCTTCACTGTACTCCCTTCCCCACAAGAGGTTCAAGAGAGAAGTCATGAGGTTATAGACATGGATTGACAGGCCTGCCGGCTGGGAGAGCCCCTTGTCCATCACTAGACACTCTCCTTTGTACTGTGCTCCCCCAACAAAGGAGGATGCAGCTGGTTCTGATGCAGGTTAACAGGTCTGTCTGGAGATAGGATGAGAAGAGGCTTTGTCTACACAGCACAGCCCAACCTTCCTACCCCGGGGCCTCCGAGGACAGACTCCTCTACCCAGAAGGACAGAGGTTACCTCCAGTGCCATCTCCTCGAGTGAAATCTCCGCCCTGGATCATGAAGTCCTTGATCACGCGATGGAATTTGCTGTCCTTATAGCCAAACCCTTTCTAGAAAAAGGGATAGGAAGGTGAAGTGTTCTCATTACACATCAACTAGACATAAACAGTACCAGCAGTAGCCAGCCCCACATGTCTACTATTCAGAGCAGAGACGACTATGAGCCTGGTACACTCCTCAAGGTGGTGCTGGGGGCACGGTTACCACGGGTCAAGCATGGGACACACAGACCCACACTCCAGTGCTTACATGTTACACAATGTATGTCATGCCTCTCATTTCTTCTAATCTTAAAAAGAAATTAGCAAGAAAATAGACTAAGATAAAAGGTCACATTCTGGCCCAGTGGAAAGGTTAAATGGAATATAAACTTCCCAAAATGGGACACTATATTTCCATGTAGGGAGCCCCAGTGGCCCAATCTGTAGGGGCAGCACTGCTAATCCAAAGGCTGTGCCCTCCTGGTGTTTCGAATCCACCAGTGGCTCTGCAGGAGATGGGAAATCATCTCTGCCCACGTGTTCTCTGCCTCAGAAAACCTGCTGGAAGAGTCAGCTTTGAGTCCGGTTCTTGCAATGACTTTTAAGTTTCTTTAAATTTCGTTGAAGCAAGGACAATCTCTGGTCTCTTTATTCTTAGGAGAATGCTGTGGTTTCAAATTAGTTTCCAAAGATACATTATCTTTGGTTACTGTAGCATTTTATTTTTTTTTTAAGTGCTCAATAGACACAGTTGTATTTTTTATTTATTCTTGCACATTTTCTTTTCCCTTCTCTCCCCCTCCCCCAGGCCATTCTGCAATGCATCCCTTGTTCCAGTGTGTTATACATTTGTAGCATTTTAATGATGTAAAATAATTCCTCAAAAAAAAATCCACATTTCTGAGTTCTCAGTGGCCATAGGCAAGTCAGTTTGTACTAAGAGGTTGGTGAGGTTACCGGAGAAGATAATGTAGTCCAGTTTGCTTTGAGTTGACCATTTCTGCTCTAGCCACTTACCTCTCCTGTAGCTAAAGCTACGAAATTATCCACTGTTTTTGGAACAGTTTTTCCAAAGAGACCAATGACCACTCGACCTACATCTTCATCTCCAATCCGTAGGTCAAAGAACACCTGAGGAAAAAGACCATTTCAACCTTAGTCCCTCCGAAAGGCTCTTCATATAACCCAGCGTAGGGTCAGGTCAAAGTAGCTGAATACTTTCGGTGGAGTCAAAAAAATCTTATCCACTAAGCTCCAGGCCCTTGTCTCTGATACTATGTTTACACTCTCCTTAGGCTACTGGTTAGCAATCTTCGTTTCCAACATACAACCCAGAGTCAAGACATTAACATTTAAAAAGAAGCATAAGAAGGAAAGCCCAAGTTCGCCATATAATCTTAAAATGCTATTTGCTTGCTCTGTAATTAGGAGCGACTACAACATGGCCTAAAGAGAAAGTATTCTGAAGCTGGCAGACATGCTATTTCCTCAAAAAGACTGCTCTGAGGTGGGCAGGGCTGGCCTAGCCGTGTATCCCTAACGCCAACTTTCTGGGTCTGGGTAGGGGCTAGAAGTGCCATCCTTGGATGTGAATGGGTAGCACAGCCCAGGCGCCACGAGGTCGAAACGTGAAGATTAGAGGATCTGAGCCAAAGCCTAGGTCATCTAAGTTCAAGTTTGCGACCCCAAACATCTCGGACACCGATGAGCCGCGCGGGCCCAGATTCCATTTGGTGGAGGACAAGTCCCCAAGGGCCTTGCCGGGCAAGTGGGGAGAGGGGAGGGCGGACCTTGACGGTGACTTTGGGCCCCTTCTTCTTCTCATCAGCCGTGGAGGGTCCTGGCAACAGCAGGAAGAAGACGGCGCCCGCGATGAGGGCAGCGGCAAAGAGCACCTTCATGTTGCGCTCAGAAAGACGTAGCATCCACCGGGAAAAGGGAACACGGTCCGGGAGCCCGAGGGCGGAAGAGGGTAGGAACGCGGGGCCTTGGTGCCGGCGCCGCCATTGAATGGCAGGTGGGGGAGACCGGTGCTCCCCTCGGTGTGCTAACAGGAGTCCAGCACCGTTTCCCCCCTCCGAATCGGCGCTGGATGGTAGGCTCCGCTGGGGGGCGGGGCTTAGCTGCCGCCGGCGCCGGCACAGACGCGAGCTCGTGGGTGGCTGCCACGTTATTGCTACTTGATTGGACTCCAGCTCGCAAACGACCACCAATTGAAACAGGATGTGGGAAGGCGGTGCCCCTCGAGCAACTCAGCGATTGGGCCTCTGAAGAGACTACAAACCTCAGCCTGCTTTGCTGCCTTTCCTGGTCCATGGTGGGAGTGCTTTGGCCTGTGTCCTGGAAGACGGGAGAGGACACCTCGTCATTATCTGTATTAGGCCAGTCAAGAATTCCATTCTTTCTCAGTGCCACCGAGTCGGAACCAACTCATAACTGACCCTTCATTGGGTTTCAGAGGCTGTAAATCACAGGGGAGGAGACTGCCCATCATTTCCCCCTGTGGATCTTTGGCTTAACAGCGCAGCTTCCTGTGCACCAAGCCACCAGAGCTCCCCAAACTGGGTATAAAAGCTTTTAACCAGTCGATGCAGAAGACAGTAGTATGCCAACGGAAGTGTGATGAAAGGATTTTTAAAAATTGAAATCTATGGTCAAGAAGAATGAGTCTCAAATCAGAAGCACTTGATTTGTGTGTAAATTGTGCAATCTGAAAGTAGTCTTCACTCAATTTAAAATCTTGCCAACAGTCTGGAATCCATGTTGGATTTTAAAAAGCTGTCTTTCCAAATGAACTCTTTAATTTTAATGCTGACTTGGGTTATATACGTAAAGATAGCATTCCTTTTACATGAGGCCCTGACATTTTCAGGCTCTCTATACCCAAAAAATCTTAAATAGATGCAACTAATCTTGAAAGGTTTTGAGGTAATAGTGTTATGGATAAATCTTTACAACGGTGTTCAGAAATAATTGAGAAAGACTTCTTGATGTTCTTGTACATGAAGATGACTAACTCTGTTAACCCTATGAACAACAAATCCACATTGAGCTCACTGTATCCATCTATCTTGTTAAGATCTTCCTCCTTTTCTTTGATCCTCTACATTTCCTAGCATGTCTTTTTCCAAGAATTGGCTCTTCATGACAACAGGCCTAAAGTATGTGAGATGAAGTTTCACTCTCTTTGCCTCTAAGGAAAACCCTGGCAAAAACTTCTTCTAAGGCAGACTTGTTTGTTCTTTTTTGCAGTCCACCTATCCCCAACAGAACAATTCAGCATCCTTTTGTCATCCTTATTGCTTGTCCAACTTTAAGCTACACAAGAAACAATGAAATTACAGCTTGGATCAGCTTAGTCTTTAAGCTGACATCCTTGCTCTTAAGCTGTCTTTAACAGCGGATTTTCCCAACTCAAAATGAATATTGATGTCTTGACTGCTGTACTGTGTTGATTGTGAATCCAAGCAAAATTCACCAATAACTTAGTTTTCTCCATCTTTCATGATATTCTTTATTGGTTCAGTGATGAGGATTTTAAAAATTTGATATTGGGATGAAATCCACATTGAAGACTGTAATCCTTTTTAATATTTATTATATTTTTTATTCATTGTTGCATTTTCTCCCCCACCAGCCCACTCTGAAGACTGTAGTCCTTGATTTTCTGCAACTGCTTCAACTCTTTACTTTCTGTATGCAAAGTTGCATTGTCTGCATAACACAAGTTGATGAATCTCCTCCTAATCTCGATGCCATATTCTTCTTCACACAATCTAGTTTTTTGAACTAGTTGCTCAGCATACAGAATGAACAATTATGGAGAAAGGATATCACCCCCATGCACACCTTTTCTGATTTTAAACCAGGCAGTGTTCCCTTGTTCTGTTTGGACAGCTGTTTCTTGGTCTACATAAAGGTTTCACAGGAATACAATTAAGTGTTTTTGCCATACTTTGTTATGATCCACATAAATGCCTTGCACAGTCAGTAAGACACAAACACCTTTCTAGAATTCTCTGCTTTCAGCCAAGTTCCATCTGACATCAGCAAGGATGTTTGTACCACATCCTCTTCTGAACCCAGCTTGAAGTCTCTGGATGTTCCCTGCTGGTGTACTGTTCCAGCCGTTTTTTAGTAATCTTCAGCAAGATTTTACTTGCAGGTGGTATTGATATTGTTGAATAATTCCACATTTTATTGATCACATTTTTCTAGATGGGATCTCTTCCAGTCAATTAGGTAGCTGTCTTTCAAATTTCTTGGCATAGACTAATGAGCATGTCCAGGGTTGCATCTGTTTGTTGAAAACGTGTTAATTCCTGGGATCTATTTTTTTGCCATTGTCTTTAGGGTAGTTTAAACTTCTTCATTACCCTTGGTTCCTGACCATATACTACTTTCAGCAATTTTTCAGTGTTCAAAAATTTGACATAGTATAGCGACTCTTATAGATAGAATACTGGCTCATCTGATGCTTCTTGCACCATCCAAGATCTTACCCATGAATCCATCAGCATTGCAACCCAAAGCCTGAATTTGTTTTTTGGTTCTTCCCTTTTGATTTTTCTAACACCAGCTCTTTGCATATTTTAATATAATACTTTGTTTTCTCAGGCTTCCCTTTAAAGTCTTTTGTTCATCTCTTTTACTTCCCTTTGTGCCTTTCTCCTAGTGCACTTAAACAAATTTTTAAATTATTATTATTTTTGTGTAAACCATCAAGTCAGATCTGACTGGTTCAGGAGGAGATTGCCCCTCTTTCTCCAGCAGAGCATCTGGTGGATTTGAGCCACATACCTCTGGGGTTGCAGTGCAGCTTCTTGCCCGTAGGGCACCTGAGTGCTCCTCTTCTAGTGCACTTTTCAGAGTCTTTTCTGACATCCATTTTGGTCTTTTCTTTCTCCTCTGTACCTTTAACAAACTTTTGTTTTCTTCATGGATGGTATCTTTGATGTCATCTTACAACCCATCTGTATCTTCAATCATCAGTGTTCAACACATCAAATCCATTCTAGAGATGTGAAAAAGGAGGAGATGCATAATTAGGGTGGCTGAGTATAACTTCTACTTGCTTCATAAAGGGGAACTTTCCCCATCAGTAATATCCATAGTCCAAAAGAGCTACAAGGTCAGACATGCCACCCCCCATGCTCCATCACCTTTTCCTACAAATCATTGTGTTCAATATTTGTTGCAAAATTCAGAGACTTTATTCACAGTTGTGGGGTTTATTAGGGATATAGGTTGGAGACTGGGGGAGGCAAAAAGTATCATACAATGCAAGTCCAGGTGTTAGTTCATCAATCCCAAACCAGATTAACAGCAAGACACAATTTCTCAATTATTGAAAGACAGCTTCTCAGTCAACCAGTCAAAGTCTAGGTTCAGTTCATCAGTATAAATGCAAGATGTCTCTGGTTTCCTCAATCTTTCAGCAAACTTTATCCAGATCAATTGGAAGTCAGCTTTTCCTTCAATCATCCAGCAAGCAAAACCTTTTACTCTGTATTTTATCTCCAGAGTTCCCCTGGTTACATCTTGCCACATTCTCTTCACAGCAGTGCCACAGTTGCCACAATCACTCCATCACAATCAACACTTTTTTAGTGTGGAAAGTGTTCACGTACATTGGTCCTGCAGCTGTTGTTGATTTGTAAGACCATGTGTCTGCAATTAAGGTAGTTTATGCACCACAGAGGCTAACACAATGGCTAGAAAAGCCAATTTTCAAGTGTTCTGACACTCCAAGATGGTTTTTAAATTAATTTGGGATAGACTCAAAGTTGGATTTTTTTGTTCTCATGGCTTTATTTTAAAATTCCTTCAACTTGAATTTGGAAGTAAGGTATCAATGGCCTGCTCCACATCAACCCCTGGGCTTATTTTGAATGCTGATATTGAGCTTCTCTATTGGTTCTTCACACACACACACACACACACACACACACACACACACACACACACAGATACAGCCAATCTGATTCTTGTGTTTGTCCATCAAATCAGGTGCATGTGTGTATTGTTAAGTGCCATCGAGTCATAGATGACTCATAGCAACCCTATGAATGAAAGACCTGAACACTTGTGTAACTTTGTTTCTCCAAGTTCATAAGTTTCAAGAGGCACTCCTGCTTCCAAGCTTATTTTAATCAGGGAGCTCCACCAAATACTATCCATCATGGGTAGTCATTATCACATTGATACCTCAGTGTCACAGTGTTTACCATCACAGCAACCATGGAGTTACATCTGTACAGCAAATTGACAGACCAGTGCTATACCATTTAAAAGAATGTTTGACCAAAAACAAAACCAGGTCTGAGGGCTGCAAATTAAAATCAACCCCCTTTGGCTTGGTAGCATAACTTTCTATCCACTAAGCCAACAGAGATCTCTCATTGTTCTTAAGTGCCATCAAGTTGTAGATGACTCATAGCGACCCTATGAATGAAAGACCTGAACACTTGTATAACTTTCATCATTTCTCCATGTTGATAGTTTCCAGAGGCAAGATATTTCAGAAGTTGATGCCACTCCTGCTTCCAATCTTGTTTGTGTAGTCAGGGTTTATTTTTATAAAAGGTATTTGCAATGAATAAACCATTGATATAACCTCAGAATAGGTTACCAGAAAAACTGATCTTATTCTCCATCCTGGGTCACCTTCTGGCACGTATTTTTGTATCATGTAATCCTATTTATGTTATGGGGCAGCTGTCAAATTCCTGCCTCTAGCAATTCTGCCTAACTACCAGCCCCAAACCCCACTTTTATTTTGGCCCGTCAAACTGATAAAAAAATTCAGAGCGAGCTCTAGTGATGTCATCTGTATCCACTGGTGCTGTTTATCCTCCTCTGAGAAAGCTTGGTGGTCTCCTGTCCTGTGCTTTTCAGCAGGGAACCCGCTGAAGGTAAACTATGAGTTGGAACCATCTTGGCAGCAATGAGAGAGTGTGAGTTTTCATTTTATTTTGTTGCTCTAACAACGTAATTATTAGGGAGTTGTGCTAATACAAAGACCATATTTCTATGACTATATGACCCTGTAGGTTCCTACTGAAGAGTCATATTAAAGAGAGAGAGAGAGAGAGGGAGGGAGGGAGGGAGAGAGGAAGGGAGAGGGTTTTTTGTTTTGTTTTGTTTTTAGGTACTTATGGATTTTGTGACTGTTAATTTCTGAGTCAATAATGTGTGTATCCTGTTTTGTGGTCCTACAAAAGTGATGACTTTCATCTACCAGATGCTCTGCTGGAGAAGGAGGGGCAATCTCCTCCTGTACCAGTCAGATGCGATTTGACGGTACACGCACAAAATAACAAAATTAAAAGGGGGAAAAAACCCCCAAACAAAATGGCCTTAACCAGTCTGGACCATCTCCATCCGACAAACATTTGCTTTTACTAAAAACAAAACAAAACAAAACAAAAAACCCCCACAAAACATGTTTCGTTTAAGTAGTAGCTTCCCAAAATATAAGGACGCTTTTATATTTATTAAGAGTCTGACTTATGCAGTCCAACCTTGTCTTACTAACTTGTTTCAGATACTGACCTCCAATCTTCTTTTTTACAAGCAATTGTCACTTTATTATTTTTCTTCCCTTCACCAGCCCTACTGTGCTTACTAGGTATGACCCAGCACATTCTATTACACTCTGTTTAACTCCCTTTACCTATTATTACTACATAGACCCACATTTAAAAAAAAATATTTAGTGTGTGTATCATCAAATCGGATCTGACTGGTACAGATTGTCCCTCCTTCTCTAGCAGAGCACTGATTGATTCAAACCTCGTGCCTCTGGGATTGCAGTGCAGCTTCTTGCCACTAGGCCACCAGAGCTCCCTACAGACCCACATTTTTGGTGAGCGAGAGATAGTGTCATACTTACTTTATAAATAACTCCCACAACACAGCTGACTCAACAAGATCGGTTGCACTAGCCTGAAGCTACAAAGTCTATTTTCTTTTCCAGGAACTTTCAGGTCAGAGATAGTGGTGATGTCTCCTCATATCACTGTTTCATGTCTACACATATATTTGGTGATACTCAGCCTATCACACACTTTCTTTCATATTGGGAGTCTCAGAATAAAAATTACATTCACACCTTCTAAAATTTGAGTGTATAGTATCATTCAAAATCTTTAATTTTCCAAGATTAACTTAATAGAAATTCCTAATTGTTACAGCTGAGACTGTGGGCATTACTCCATTTTCATTTTACAATCTTTTTTTCTGTCTTCTCTCACTCACTGATCTCTCACTACTCGTACCCCACTAAGGATAAAAGAAACATTGACCAGATTATGTCTGCAAAGTAGTTTTATGAGTAGCTAATTAAATATTACCTCCTCCCACTCTTGAAGTACAAAATCAGGCTGGATAGAATGTCCTCAGTTTGAAGGTTTTCTTTCCTGACCATTTTCTACTTACCTGATTATCTATCTAGTAACAGAAAACACTGGAATTGGTTAATCATACCTAGACTGGCAGTTTTATAGCCATAAATGCACTGACTTTATATTATGCATCAGAGTTAGAGCTTCTGTCTGCATACATTACTGTAAGTAGAAAATCATATAGCTATTTCAGAATGTCCCAGTGAGTAGATCTCGACTTCCTTGATGTTCTACTACCAGAGAACTACAGGGGTACAGGATTTGACATGTATGTATTAATGTCCAAATTCTTCCAGAATATTTAAAATAACCTGTAGGGAGAATTGAACAGGAGACAGTAAATTTTTCTCCTATGGACTGGGTGGTGGATTTAAACCCCCACAGAGGTACCATTTGGGTTACCTGTGCAACTCCTTACTCACTAGGCTATGTGAGCTCACAAGACAACTATGAGCTATCATCTCACCCCAGTAAGAATAGCAAAATTTAACAGAACAGCAAGCAACAAATGCTGGCGAGGATGTGAAGAAACTGGAACTCATTCACTGTTGGTGGGAATGCAAGATGGTGCAACCATTGTGGAAGGCAGTGTGGCGCTTTCTCAAAAAATTGCAAATAGAGATACCATTTGACCCAGCAATCCCATTACTGGGAATATACCCCAGAGAGACCATGTCTGACATCCAAGCAGATATATGCACACCCATATTTATTGCAGCTTTGTTTACAATAGCAAAGAGTTGGAAGCAACCTAAGGGACCATCAACAAACGAATGGATAGAGAAGATGTGGACTACTATGCCGTATTGCAAAACAAGGAACTCATGCAATATTATTCAAAGTGGGTGACCTTGGAGGACATTATGCTGAGTGAAATATCTCAGTCACAAAGGGACAAATACTGCATGGTGCCACTGTTGTACAATGGGTCTGACATCAGGGTTGGGGTATGACAGAAAAAACTGGATAAATTATGTATATTGTATTGAAACAAATGAGGGAAAGAACAGATTAGAGGTGATATATGATTATTATAGTTAGCACAGGAATCCAGAATTAAGGCTGCATAGAGAAGTGTACTCGGGGTGGGAGGGAAGGGATGTGGGAATTGTATACTAATGAAGGAATTTTTTTTTCTTTTTCTTTTCGGAGGGGGGAGCGAGCTGGTGGGGAGGGGTGGGCAGGGAGAAAAGTGCGTCAATGAATGGAAATCCAAAACCTCTGTAAATGTCTATTAAAATTAATTTAAAAAATAGATTAAAAAAAAAAGCTGTCATGACAGGCAACATCATGACAGATGGGAGAAAAGACTGAAATTGTCAAGGATTTCATTTTACTTGGATCTACCATCAACACTGATGGTAGCTCTAGTCAAGAAACTGAAAGACAGGTTGCACTGGGAATATGTGCTGTCAAGGACCTCTCGAAAGTTCTAAAGAGCAATGAAGCCAGTGCACCTGTTCTAAGCTATGGTTTTTTCAATTCCTTCCTATGCTTCTGAAAGTTGGATAATGAATAACAGAACTGGTTTTGGAGAAGAGTAGCTGAACATCCCTTTGGACTGACCAAAGAACAAACAAGTCTTTCTGGGAGGAAGTGCAGCCAGTGCTCCTTGGAGGAAAGGCTGGTGAAATGGCTGGGCAGATTTTCGGGAAGGGCTAATCTTTGGAAAAATAAATCATGCTTGTAAAGGCGGAGAGTCAGAGAAAAATCATCAGTGAGATGGACTGACAGATACAATGACAGTAACAATAACAATGGACCTGAACGTGGGGGAGATGATGATGATAGTGCAGCAGGGGGTCAGGTTTCAGTCTATTATTAATAGGGTTGCTATGAGTTGTAATCTACTTGACGACACCAACACCTAACATAGGAAGAGAGCAATGCTCAATCTAAAGGAATGAAACATGAATGTCAAAGCACCTGGGATTTCTTATTCATGGAAGCCTAAATCACAACATTGGTTAAAGCTAGTTTACTTGTTAAAACTCTTGCCATCAAGCTGATTACCACTCACAGGTACCCTCCACTACCTTTCCAAGGCTGTAAATCTTAATGGGAGATTATCCATTTGTTCTCAGAGGAAAAGCTGGTGGGTAAGGACCACCAGAGGCCTTTTGGTTAGCAGAGTAACATGGTATGTACTGTGCCTTGAATGTATACAAACTAGCTAGGGAGATTAACAACCAATCACTCAACCCACCAAGCAAGACAAGACAAAGAAAAACCCACGCAAGCAGAACTAGCCAAGAAAGGTAAGACATTTTATTTTACATACAAAAAGGGTGCAAACTGAGTCCTTCCCTCCCCAAATTGGGGAAGAAGTACTTAAAGATCACATTTGTGTTTTTTCATGGTGCCCTCGGAAATGGGCTATTCTGAGTTAATGTATCAGGACCCATTTTCCATTTGCTCCAAAGAAGGCTACTTTCCTCTGCAGAGGAGTTTTTCCTAATGATACACAAACCACTCTCCTGGAGGAAGCATATCAAATACACTTGAAATTGACATTCATGTTCAAAAATACTACAAGTTTCATTTTTCACAGCTGAACTTTTGCCACCAGTGCCAGGGTCTGTGGAAACATTGTATATCTAAAACAAAAGGTTAAAAAAAACCCAAACCAAAACAACCAAAAGGCATTTAACAATAATCAGACACATCCACACATTAAAACTGATTTCCACAGCTGATTAATACATTATCTAATTTTTAAAAATTGCAATCAACATCCCAATGTCTCTTTAAAGAAAGTACAATGGGCAAAGATGAAAGAAACAGACAATAATAAATTAGAGCATGTAATCTATCCAATGGGAATTGCTGAATCAATATTATTTTCCATTGGGGGAAATAGTATTTTTGGTTTTATCTACCTTTTCTGTTGTTAACACTTCTCTCAACTTGCATAAATGGGGCTTGTTCCCAGAGCCAGCTTGCTGCTACCTATAGTGCTCTGAGAAACTCGTTTCCTTCCAAGAATACCCAGAACACATGTTTCCTCACAGCCTGGGCTGCATGTCTTAATGGAAGTGAAATGCACCCAGGGCGTGTACAAACACCCACACACACAGCCATCTGTAAATCTACTTCCCCCAAAAGAAATGGCTCATCTTTCCTGAGACATTCCAAACAGACTGATAAGCCTTTTTAAAACAAAAAAGAAAAAAGGGGGGGGGGGAGAGAAAGAAAAGGCTTTCGGTGCAATGGCTGGCCTGGGATTTGGTCTGGAGCTGATGTAGAGGAGGAACACTGAAAATGCCAATGTTGAAGGCAGTCAGTTGGGACAGCTGTCCCCTCATGTTACTGGGATGACTGTACTGTACCTCCTTTTGTGATCACAGATAACGAACCCTCTGCTCTGAGACCTGAGGTGGTGGTGATGGCATCAGAAAGGTGACTGTGAGGAGTAAAAGGAGAAATAACAAAAGAAATTCTGCCTACAGAACTGAGGTTTCTTTTCAACACCAAGTGTGGTAATTAATCTAGAAACAAGTAGGTTCACCTTTGTGAATTTTTCCTTTGTAAGCTGATCTACACATACTGGAGTGGCTTCTGGGTTGTTTTTTAAGGAAACATGTTGTCTACTACTATGTCCAAGACAACTACTTACTATTATGAATACAATAGAGAAACCCATTTTTTTGCACTCAATTGCCAGCAATGGCAGTGAGGAAAAATGAAAAATTTGGACTTGGTTTAATAGGTTTCCAAGATTTCTTATTTGTGGCTAAAACACTGCTCAAAACGATACACTCTCAATAAAGACCATGTTTTCTTTTTTAGAAACAAAACCAACACTCTCTTCCCTTGCCCTCTATTCTCATAAAACCAACGTGATCCCATTTGATTGCAGCCCAGCTACCAAGGGAAAGCATGGGAGTCCCTGTTCATCAGCCTCTGGATGGGACCTTCCTGGAGCGCTCAAAGTCCACAAGTGTCCGAGAGACAAGCAGCTGTCTGTCACCCACAAGGTTAGGCCCCTGGGCCATCCAGTCATCTTGGCAATCTTGTGTCAACAGCACAGATAGGGCAGTAGGTTGGCAAAGGCAAGGCTGGCTGCATGGCACTGCAAACTCCAAGAAGCTCCCGGTCCTAACCCAGGTCTAATAGTGGAATAATGCTGTCAGCGCAATTCTTTTGTAATAGAAAACCTGCCTGAATATGAAAATGGAGGGGGTGTCCGGGTCACAGAAGGTACTGGCCTTGGGAGAGATGCATCAGATCAAGTTCCTTTGAGGAAATGCTTTCTAGGCTGCCCTGGAAATACTTGGCTTTGAGACATATAGGCCATGCTTGCTCACTGAGAGGGATTTTATCTTTTGCCTAAAAATAAGTAAGGCTATGATCTTAGTAACCACTTGATATAGCACTACCAACATTGCTTATTTCTGGCATTAAAACAGTTACTAACACTGAGAAACAACAGTGAGTACACACTAGCTGTGTACATGTGCACTAAACTGGAACTTGGAAGTTGCTTTAGACCCAACAGACACCAATGGACCCCGCATCCAGCTAATGGACAGGAGCTGCTTCTACGAGTTCAATGAAAATAAGGAGATGATCACCACTCCTAGAAATCTCAGCATCTCTGGTTCCAACAGTCTTTGCCAGAGTAAGATGGGTCTTTAAGGAGAGGGTCAGTAACCTAAGGTAAGCCTTCCTAACCACTGTTTATTACTCTCAGATTCCAAATAGGAAGAGAATGTTAATTAAGGCAGTCATGCATGCACACTGGCTGCTGGGGAGGCAGACATCCATTCTTAGGGAGCATTCTGCCATGTGATCTCTGGGAAGTGCCAAGGTGTATAGCAACTAATGAACCCTTACTTGATTAGACTGCAGACACTTGTCATACTGCAGACTCCTTGTCACGAGGGGAGGAATCCTAATCCTTCATGCCTTGGGTGGAATCCAAATCTGTTTGCTTCAATCTGCTCAGGATGAAATTAATGCCCGAGGGAACTGCACAACTTGGGGGAACTACTAATGACACAGCTTATTGGTGAACAGATTATGATTTAGCTCTAAGGAGAAAAACTGTCTTGAGTCGCAAAGAGCCTTTGGCATCATGGCTGTGAAATGGGTAAAGGTCAAACACCGCAGGGTAAGTGGATTTTGAGAGGGGCTTTGGGTTCCCAAATCTGGCTGAGTCATAGAGCTCAGTCACACAAGAATGGCCCAGTGGAAGGATGATGAGCCACTGAGAGTGGAGCTGATGGCCAAATCCCTTCTGGATACTCAGTGGTTGCTCTGGGTGTGTGTGTGTCTGCCTGTCGAAGGAAAATAATCAAAGAACCTCCCAGGGGTCTAGGGCTATCATTATTCCCTGGATGCTGAAGAGATTTGGGTTTCTTCACCTGTTATGAAAAGAATGTATTATTCATGAGATTTGTATGGGATGGGGAAGGGGGGAAGGTGAGAATCCTGTATGGAGGGCCCTCCTCTACTGCTCAGGTTCAATTTCTCAAGAGTTAGCATTTTAAGACAAAACACCAACAAAACTCTCACAAGCACAGCTGCGTGGGGGCTGGGCCCAGAGCCACTCTGGTTTCTGCTTGTTTTCTGGGAGGTGGGGTGGGGAGAGGCACTTAGTTGGTAAGAATGGAGTGCCACGATGCTCCAGGCTTTGCCACTATTTCCTTTGCCTTCTCTTGAGGACAGCTGCCCAAATGACAACTGAGAAACTGTCAGTTTCAGTGATGAGGCTTTTAAGGATGGCAATGAAGCAAAGCCCAGTATTCAAGTCTTTGTGGGGAAGGGGTACAACATGGAGTTTCTCTGCTACTCTAGATTTTGTATACAAGAAAATGTCTTTAAAAGAAAAGAAAGATTACAATCATCACATGAGCTAAGCAGATTTGAAGCCAGTGAGGTGGTATTTTCAAGCCAAGCTCCAATGGAACAGGTGAAGGCCCAGAAACTCTGCTCCAGGCTTCTGTTCTGTTCCAGTAAGGTACAGAAATTAGGAAATTTCAATCTCCACATAGTAACTTGACACAAGTGCATCCTACATATCAAGCCTAAAGTTCTGTGTTCCCAAACCCACAAAACTGTGTTACCAGCCATTTAAACCCCTGGGTAGTGGAAGCTCCAATGAAAGGTGGAAACGAAGGGCAGAAGAGGAGTGTTGGTTTATCCTTTCTTTTTCAAGATTCAGGGCCTCTCTTTTTAATGCAGATAATCCTTTGTCTTGTCACATGTGGAACAAGAAGTCACTGTTTGAATAAGCCACTGAACTCAAATAAAAACCAAACATGAAAAGAGTAACTTTCATACATAATTGATTTTTTTAGCAGTGAATGAGGAATCAAGACCCTTCCAGGTAGTAAGTCATGTGAACACATCATGGCAAGAGGCAGAGGCTGAATAGGAGAACATGTTCTAGATGCATGGCTGTTCTGTTCAAGTGAGAAGACAATTCCAGACCCTTCATCTTAGTCATCTTTTCCCTGGAATTTTCCATACAAACCAGTCATACGTTCCTGTTCACTGTATCCCCATGTACTCGTAGTCCTAAGCTCATTGCTATGGACCCACAGGCAAAGATCTTCATGGGCCTGGTTTCCGATAAGGCAGAAGGCCCAAGCGCTGGAATCGAGCTACTGGGGAAGATGAACACAACTTCCTTTTCCTGGCCCTATGATGCCACACCCTGAGGTTCCTCTGGCAGGTGGAAAGCAGGTTCACATTCCTCTTTTTCTTTGCTCACTAGTGGCAATATGGTGATGGCTATTTCACCATTTTGTCCTCCCAGTCACCAGGAAATCACATGGCTATCTAGTTGGAAGTCCCTGGCAGTGGAGGAAACAGGTATTTCTGGGTTTTGTTGTCGTCAAGCATCTGATCCTGTGGGATGAGCTGTCTCCCAGTCAGTCTGGCTTGGCTTGGCTCATCCCAAGTGCTTGAGAGCTACGTTTTTGAACTGCAGCCTGATTAGGTCAATATGTTCTGGTAGGGGCATTCTTCGGCAGCTGAGAAGATGAACGAAAAATTCAAGTATATGTTTCCTTGCCAGCCTGAGTGCAATGGCTCAGGATGGCATTAGGTTTGGCTTTGTTTCTTCTGGGTGCTGCCGAACAAAATCTTTCCAGGAGAATGTCCTCTGGACCCATATTCTCTCTGAATGGCTTAGGTGGCCCCATACCCTTCAAGACAGAAAAAGTAAAACCTCAATATAACTAGACACAATATGCATCTGTCATGTTTTGTTTTTTAAAAAACAAACAAACAAAAAACCTAAAAGTGCAATAAAGTCAGTATGTTGTGGTTTTTTTTTCCTTTGCTCAGACCAATTTGCATCGTCCTAGTACAGTCTGATAAGAGTTTGCTCGTCAAGAAAGCTAAGAACACCAATGCAGAGGGACAGTAGACTGCAGAGTTCTCACAGCTTGTGTCCTACAGTGTAACTTCACAGGCGGAAGGAACCTGTACCCCATGACCAGCTGGGGATGAAGGCTACACAGGCACAGAGGAAGAGGAAGCTATGCTGCCATACATCCCTGGGAAGTGGAGAAGGCTTCTCCAGCCCCGTAAGTCATCTTCCTCCTACCTTCTTGGTCACACCCCCAGCCTCCAGAGCTCCTTCAGCAGATAAAGCTTCTTTCTGTTCACTAGCTTTTTTTTTTTTTATGCTGAGAGAGTTGAGGGCAGTAAGGACCAGGAGCAAATAAAGGAGGGGGAGGGGAGGGAAAAGGGGAAGAGACTAGTAGTCCTTGAGTTTTGTGAATGACACCTTCACTGTAAACAATGGGAAGGAGAGTCAACCAGGTAGCCCCACGAGCAAGCAGTGGAGGAGCAGCTGCTCTGGGACCTGCTCAGAGCCTCAGGCAGGCAGAGGACAGCCACCAATCCAGTGGCTCCTGGGTGCCCACGTTGGCTCCTTCTGGGGTATCTGCTTTCTTCTTTTTGGTTTGGATCTCCACCTTCCCCAACAGAGGAGTCCCTTCCAATGAGAAATGGCAGGAGCTGCAGGTGCAATCAAGTCAAGAGTCCCCAAGGCCTGAGGACTCCAGGGAGGCACTGGTCACTTGTGGCGCTGAGCAGTCTTCTTCCTTTTCCTCTTAAAGAAACAGCAGCACCTGGAGCACAAGGAATGTCACAAGTCAATGTTGCGAGTCCTGCAGCTTCCAGCAAACCTCTGCCTGGTTCTAGTAACAGCAAAAGGTGGGATTTCCCCTGTGGCTCCCACCCATAGGGCCACTTGCTAGCTAAAGAGAGTACACTGGAGGCAGCGGGCAGTACTTAGAAGGAAAACCAAGTGAAATAGCGGCTTGAGCTCCATCTGAAACCCCCCCAACCTAACTACCAAACCCATGAAAGGGAGGCAAGGCCTCAAGAGGCATTCTGGAAGGAGGATAAGGACGATTTCTTTCCTACACTGACACCCAACCCAGGGAGATGCCTTATCTTTGTTCAGAACTTAGGTTGTGGGCCTTCGGGTTGCAGAGAAAGTCTGTACCGTTTACCCCAGTAGGCAAACGTATTTCATGCAATTCCATGGCCAGTGGGTAGGGAGGTTAAGCAAAGGCAAACAAATTTCACGGAAAGCATGATGCCTGGACCTCTGGGAGGACCTCAGGATTGTCCCAGTGCAGGAGTAAGGATTCCTTCCCCACCCCACCCAGTACCTGAGGCAGACAAGACACACTCTAACTTGAGGAGAACCGTGAGCCTAACTCTCCTGAGGTGGCACTGCCTGTTCTGCATTGGGAGGGGATCACCCCACAGTCCAGGAGTGGATCATGGGAAGCTCTCTGGTGGCAGGATACCCACCCACTGAGCTGTGGTCCTGCCAGACTCAGTTAAGAAATGACCCTACTAGGGAGGAGGTCAGCCTTACTCCCTGCATAAGCCCTCCAGTGCTGCCTCCTGGGGAACAGCCTCAGGTGCATCCCTTGGCTTCAGTTCTATCACCTTCTCACTCCTGTCTTTGGAACAGGAAATACATTCTTGCTTAGGCAGTGATAAATTAAAGTGAAGGTAATGAGGGTTAGGGTATGAGTTCAAAAGATGTATCCTTTCCAGAAAGTTAATACATAGGAAATGAGAATGGGAGGGGTAGAAGGTGGTAGATGGGTCAAGATGCCAATGATGGAGGGATATAAAGTTGAAGGTGTAACTCAGACTTCCTGGATCCTTGAAAGAAAATATTTTCTTAGGAAACTACCTTTCAGTCTCCTACATGCATCGCACCCACCAGGTTTAAAGCCAGGAATATTCATAAGGCAACAAAGAGCTACTGCTTAACTTTCCAGACTCCTAAATCCTCACTGGAGGTAAGACTGTCCTTTTAGTTATATATCTTGGTATTCCTATACCCAGTGGACTAGTTATTAAAAACTCAAAGTCTGTTTTTAAAATACAGAAGTAGAAGTTTACAATAGAAGTTTAATGATGGGCTTTAGCCTTATTTGAATGTTAAACATGATAATTTCAGAAATGGTTATGTTAAAAGAATATTTTATTAAAGATTTTCTCTAAGAATATCAATGAATATACACACTAAATAAAGTTTCATGTGAACTTTGTGACGGAAAAAATTATTTTATATAATGGCCAACACTTTTAAAAGCTTTACACAGTTCTCAATAGAATCCTTGGGGAAGGATTCAACATAGGATACTTTGGGAGATATGCTTTAAAAATGGACATTTCTAAGTTGAGTGTCCTGAAATTATTATCAAGATGGGCAAGTTAAATTTCACAGGGCACAAACATTTTAACAGACTTACCTGGTCCTTGTTAACCATGATTTTCAAACACTAACATTTAAGTCAATTTCTATAGTTTTCTTTTCTCTTAAGCAGTAGTTGAACTTATTCCATTTGTTTTCTTTTTTGAAAGAAACTAACATGATGATTTTGTGTTATAAGACATTAAGTAAGGTGAAATACTGTTTAGATCCACTTCAAAATTATGCAACAGGTTCTCCTTCACATCCTTTAAGGTAAGCCGTAAGAATAAGCACCTACTTAAAAAACACATCCTAAGCAGATGCACAATGCAGAATTTACCTCCTACAGGAGAGAATGAGCTGTGATTAGAGATCTGGAATATTTTAAATTCAGAGCCCTCAGATTAATTTTTTCCCTAGTTATTAAAAGTTAAAACTTCAGCAGTAGAAAAGTTTTTACAGTTCTACTCACAAGGAAGCAGGCCTCACACTGTGCTCTTCAGCTCTCTGTTTTGTGGTGACTATCAGCAACTGGCTCAGACCTTAAGACCAGCCAAATAACTGGCTCAGAGGCTTGCTCTCAGAAGAGAATGAGGACAGGTGATGAATCCACCTTGTGTCTTTAGTACTCTTCCACTTCAGTATTTTTTTTTAAGATGATCTGATTGTTAATATGAGCTGAGTCACAGTTGGTCTAGTCTCCCTACTCTAAGGCAGCCAATGTGTTTCTCCCAGGTCTCTGAGCCATTACCTTTCCACACTAGTTTCTTATTGTGTACTGAGTCCAACCCCGTCAACTATTCCCTCCCTATGTTCCCCTTCTGTGCCATGCTTGAATATTCTTTCTTTTGATATATCTAACCTGGTTCAAATTCCACAGTCCCAAGGAAGTCCTTGACTAGACCTGTCCATGATTTCTTGCCCACTCAGTCTCCTGAGAGACAAAAATTTAAGTGCCCTTATCCTTTCCTGTGTGTCTATTTTATCTTGTCCAGCTATTTGGTACCTGAGCTCTTTGGGGTAGGGTCTTGGCTCTTCAGAACAAGGCTGGATGACCACAGTGTTAAGCCTTTAAATACTTGCAGTTTAATTCAAGATCATGCAACTGATACCTCACAAGAAAAATAGACTATGACAACATCAGAATACACAGACAGATGTTTGCTAAATGAACAGGCCAAAAGTATTCTTCAACATGATCCAATTAAAAATTCTACCTCCATAAAATTAATTTGCTGTCTTAAAAAAAATTCCTGTCCCTGGGGAAGCCCGTCTAAGCAATGTGGCTTAGAATCAGGATTGAGAACTTGGTACCCAACCCAGTCACGAATGAGCAGAAACAAAGTAGTCATAGATCCCATCAGGCTATTACTACCATGTAGACCATGACCCAATGTGTGCGGATAAAACAAAGTTAAATTCCAGACTCAACAGACCAGCAAGCTGTTCCTGAGCGGCTGGAAGGTCACAGACCCAGTTCAAGAAAAATGCAGAGGAGGGTTCCCTGTCTTAGCAGGAACGTTCCTCACCACACACGATTCAATCAGGCTTCCCATTCTGCATGTCCCCTTTTGTTCTCAAGAATGCCTTTGAGGAGCCTTTTCCAAGAATGAAAAGACTGGATCCAATGCTGCAGTAGCTGAGTCAACCGATGAACCACTCTACTCACTCATTTAAGGGGTTGGGGAGGGGAGGGAAAAGAATAAGAGGAAAAAAAGAAAGACAAACAACAAGAACAAACCCCCTAAAAAGTCCCATAACAACAGCAACAACAAATGTCCATCTCTCCCCCAAGAAGGAGCTCTTTTTCAGGGGGAGAATTCATACTGTACAGATGGAAGAATCAACTGAATCATAAAAAGTCAGTTTTCTCCCAAAGTGGCCAATTTCCAGATTAAAAACGAGCTGCAGAATTTGAGATTATGCGGCAACAACACTATCCTTTGGAGTTGTAACTAATAATCTAAACAAATGACAGAGTAACCCTGTCCTCTTACTTCTGTCCCTTTCCAATAATATCTGCTCATATTAATTTGGGAGGAAATTCACCCCATTAAAAAGACAGAAATAATGCTGGAGTGAGATACTGGGTTTTTTTTTTTTCTTTTTTTTTGGCAGGAGAAGGCAGAGATGAGGTGGATATGAAAAGACAAAAGGAATAGATTAATTCCTGGTACAGGCCGGCCCCATCCACAGCTTATGGCTCTAAGTCCCCAGTCTGGGTAGTTATGGCACAAGGTTGCATATAGTAGCCATTCATTGTTCTGAAGGCATTTTGTTTGGCTCTGCCAATCCCAGCTTAGTCTGGTCCGCTCCCCTTGCATGTGGACTGGAGAGAGGGACTCACCACAAGTTGAGCATTTTCAGGCAGCTACAGAGTGTGTAAAGAGAAAAACACAGAGAGGAAGAGAGAAAGAGAAAGATATTAGTCCACAGATGTGAGATGGAAGCGACTCCCTGTGAGCCATGCAAACATGCAGGATGTGTCTGTGTTTATTTTCTTCCTTTGTCAAGGGCAGGTGAGCAGGCCTCCTCTGGGCTTACTCTAAACAAGGGGCTACTTGGTGCCTACACTCAACTGGAGGGACAGGAGTCTGAAACAATCCTCGAAATGGGAGCTGGATATTGGTAAGTAAGGGGAAAGTGGGAGAGTTGGCAGGGACCCCAGAATGAGCTTCCCTAGAAGTCAGCAGGGAAAAGAGCAAATTACTGTGGCTATAAGAACCTAGACGGGCACTGACGCTGAGCCATTCTGGTTCTCACTGACGAGCCTAACTGATGTGCAATGGTATGTCAGCCTCCCAACTGTTCTGAGGGACACAGAGTCCTTGGCTTTTTAACAAACACAACATGCCTGACCAAAGCAACCTGCAGTCTGCTCTTCCTCTAATGAAGAGGAAAAGGCTTAAGGACATTCACTGTCTTATAGGAGATGAGAAGACAGAAAGGGTATAATGCTAATATGAATTAAGTCACATTTGCCAGTGAAGGGATTAAACCTCAGTTTGTTAATTCTCTGGAGAAATGAGGCCCCTCTTTGCTGAGTTATGGCTAAAGTCCACGGGTAACCAAAAATTCCTTGTGCTATTACTGTAAGAAAAACCAACCAAAAAGCTCTTACCCCTTATCAGCCTTCTAATCATTCTTAAACATAGACACATGTCCTGCAGCTAGCTAGTGAGAAAGGGAAGTCAGATGTTCATTCGAAACATAAAAATACTTGAGACTGTTGTATCTTTCCTGCTTTACAGCAAACAAACTTGGTGAGAAAACCTAACCCAAAAGCTTGAAATGAAGTCTCTCAAGTCCCAGAGTGGAGGCTCAATATAGGCAACAATTCCCTTTCCACCAGGAGCAGGCTGCATGGGCAAATGGCATCACAGCTGTGTGCATTGAAAGCTGTCCGGGAGGCCTTGTGCTTCTCTGGCTGTGACTTCTTCCCAAAAGATGACCAAGTAAGTGGGCACATGGCTACTCTCTCTGCCCCCAAATTCACAGACTGCCAAAAAGAATAACACTTGGTTGCTCCCTGGATGAGATGAATTGGTGGCTTAAGAAGGCATTAAAGAAAACCAGCACAAAAATACCCCAAGCCATGAGCTTTTGGGGAACATTTGGTCAAATGCAATTGCTCCCCTAGAGTTTTCACCCCTTTTAGAAGGCCCATTATCTGAGGCCAGCTGGCATAACTACACAGTGGCCTTTCTTGCAAAATGGGAAGACTTTCAACTCTCTTTACATTCTAGAGTTTTCAACTCTCTTTACATTCTAGAGTTTAGATTATACCAGAACAGAATAGACCAGACTGAAAACCACCTGTGCAAGTGGCCTCTATCTGACACACAGAACACAAACACCACAGTTACATACATAACTAGAGTGTACATTTACCAAAATGAAATGAGATGAATGGGTTCAAAAGATAATCTGTTTACAGGATTGTAAAACTAAGGCCCACTCAATTATTGTATGCAAAGCATCCTATTAATTCCAGAGCTGAACTTCTAGCCTTCAAAGCATTAGCAACAAAGGCAAATTGGGAATGAGGCAGGGGTAGGAAAGCTTAAACAATTTTTGAATGATGTTAAATTTTGTGCAATAGTTTTCAACTTTGGCTACACATTAAAATCACATGAACTTTTAAAAAAGCCAATCCTCAGGTCACATTCTAGATAAAGTAAATTTAAATCTCTGATGTTAGGATTTAGATTTATCATCGTCATCAAGCTTTTGTATTTTCTAAAATGTCTCAAGTGACTTGAAATTGTAGCCAAGGTTGGGATATGGTTATACTTTTTTTGTCATAATTTGAAATAAATTTCGGCATCATTAAAAATTCCACAGTCCTTCAGAATAGGGAATGTTTCCTTACTAAAAATTATTTTCTCTTGGTATAAAAATGCCCTCTGGTCTCTCTTCTTATGTCATCAACACCTTATATAAACCAGGAGTACAGCATTTGTTAACTGCCTACAATCAAGGTACTCAAGAAGCATTCAAGCCATCCTTGGCTGCTGCTTATCTACTAGATAAAAACACAGAAGCCCAGGCTTTTCAAACAACGGTCCTCTTAGAGGCAAGTGAGCAGATGAGCAGGAGATCAGAGGAGTGGGCAGATGTGGCAACCATGGGAGGGCGGTTCAACTAGAAGGATAAAGAATACACGTCTTGGCTGGCTTTTCACCATACCCACTTATAGTTAGGCTATCTGAGGGATCAAAAAACACACAGGGACACAGGAAGTATGTAGCCTGTGTCAGAGAAGATGACACAGGACTATCCTAAATATCCTCAAAGGGTTCAGAAGAAAGGTCAGTCAGTTCTGGGTTGGCAGCAATTATTGCTACCTTCCTACCTGATGGAATTTAAATCTTGCTCTGAATTTAGAATGGGAGGAAAGGGAAGTCAGTGATAGAAAGGCTGATTTAGCAGAACTGACAGCTTGTTTAGTTTCTACCCCAGATTCTGAGAGTTTAAACACAGACCATGCAGAGAGCACCAAAGGTGGGAAGCTGGTGGTATGGGCAGGGTAGGACATAGACATGCAAGAGAAGCAGAAAAGGACGAGGAGCACAACTTCTTCATACTCTGGAGGTCAATGTGACTTCTTTTCCTTCCCAAAGACTCTTTTCACTCACAGGTGCAAAATGTCTTTTTTTTTTTAGCTGGATGTAGAGGAGCTCTGGCAGCCCAATGCACATGGAGTTGTGATGCTAACCCAAAAGCTGTGCCTCTGGTGGTTCGAATCCACCAGCAGCTCCACAGGAGAAAGATGGGTGATATTCTTGCATGTTATTTGTAGGCTCGGAAGCCCAAAGGAAGGTTGTTTCCAACTCAACAGCAATAAAGTGGCTTGTGCTTTTTGTTGTTGTTGTATCTGAGCTCCTATGAATCCAGACTAATTCAAGAATAAAATGGCTCTAAAATCCTTTCTCCAGGATTGTACATCCAGAGATAGCAGCTAAAACTCAGCAATCTAATGCTGTGAAGCATGGCCCATGGATCAGATAAGCAGATTTTTCTCCATATCCCACAGGGAAGAAGAAGCTCCAGGGCACTGTGGCTCATGGTTATTACCAGCTGTTTCTCTTATATCAAGATTCCTTGCATTCAACACATCTTTTGTGCCCTGTCATGTGGACTAGGAAAATATGACTATTTTCCCAGAATTCACAGCTAAAGAAGGGCAGCAGCAGTCTTAAAAGTACCATGCAAAAAATAAGATGGTTAAAAAAAAAAAAAGCTGTGAATACAAGCATGAGGAATTCCGTTGGCGATGGGCAGCACACAGAGAGGAAGAGACAGAAAAAATTTCTTCAACCCTTGACTCAAGAACCCCCTTGAAAGGTTAACGTACTTAGCTTCCTCCACTACCTCCACCTCGGTGTGAGCTGTGATGGGTGCATTGGAGTGGGCTCCCGTGGGGTCATCGACATTCAGCTCTCCGTTGGTTGAGCTAACCACCTGAAACAAAAAGACAGCGTGTAACAGGCGCCATGGTAATAGGAGCTTCTTGACAGTGTAAGGGAGGGTAACTAAGGGAGACCAGGTATTTGGCTTAAGACCTAGCCAGGCAGTGTCTGCAATGTTTGTTTTCCTTACTGTAGAGGCCAGCTGTTCTAATTTTGGGAAGGCCATCAAACCAAGAGCATGTGAGAAAAGTAACTTCAAAGATGAGCTCTTATAACAATGATAGTATCTTCTACAATGAGTGCCTATGTGTTATCTGGCTACTTGACAAAAACTTGGTAGAAGAGGCCCTATTACTGTTATGGCAGACAGGAAACCTCAGAAGTGATTTAACCATGGTATGGAGTTAGGATCTCTTGGACTCTTCAAGGGAAGTTTATCTCAAACATGTAGGTCTTTTCATAATGCAAAAAAATGCACAAAATAAAAATTCCTGCACAACTGTCTTCTATAGGGCATTCTGCTCCTTGGAACTTAATGGGTAACTTCCACTTCTCTCAGTCTATCCTGCTAAAATTATACAGCCTTAGCTATGACATTTAAAAATACAAAGTTCTAAAAAGGAAATTCATAGTGGGCACCAGAAATTAGAAATAATCACACTCTCCTTCAGGCATTTCTTCATGGTTTTCACCACTGGTTTGAAGGCACTTAAATAACAAAGAGTGCCAGATCCTCTTTGGTGAGAGGGCGGATGGGAAGGAAACACTTTCCTGAGAAAGAATGGTCTTATTTTTAACAACCTTTATTTCAGGTTCATGTCATCCCACTTCTCACTGAAGGTCCCCGAACTCTCACTGGAGGCTCTCTCTCCTTCCTGTCATCTGGTTAATGTGGACCCGATCAGGCTTCTCTTGCTTGTGCAGCTGCTTCTGCCATCTGGTTTCATATCCAGCACATGATTCCTGTTTATGTGGGTGCTGGGGAGTGGGAAAAGGGACCCCGCTGGACAAACCACTCTGCTGCTAAAGATCTTGGCTGAAACATGGGAGAGAACCACAAAATAGGATAAGCGGTTCAGATAGCATATGTTCCTGGGTAAGTAACTTCATTTATCTGAGAATGTTTTTCACAGGTTGTTGTGAGAATTATACAAGAAGATGGAAGAGGCAGTACCTGGGACAACACCTGGTGTACAACAATGGAGGCAGCATCCTATGGTAAATACTAGCAGGGCTCCAGAGTGAGTCAGCCCTGGCTGTGCACCCCAGCTTCACCCCTTACTTGTTGTGGCTCCTTGGGTATGATCCCCAATCCTTCTGTGCCTGAGCTCCCTAATCTGTAAAATGGGGAAATAGTGGTGCTTACCTAACTGGGTTACTGAAAAGCTAATCCACAGAGTGTTTAGCTCTGTGCCTGGTACATGGAAATGGCTCAATAAACATTACTTTTACTAGTATTCTCCTTCTATAAATGCTTGTTATTCCTATCTGCCTCAAGATCTGGGATCCTCATCAGTAATTTGCAAATATGTCCTTTGGAGTCATAAGGAGGAGGCTAGGAGGAAAAGTCTAGTATAAGAAGCCTTTATGTACTTAAGGAGAAAGGGATAGACATGTGAATACCACTTATTGGTAGTCCTTATCTACCGTTATTTATTCTACACTGGATATATTTATTACTCTTACAAGTAGCAATATATTTATGTATTTTTTAAAAAGTTAAAACAATTCTGTACAGTTCATGAAAATGCTTGCAACATTAAATTTGTACCTGTTCACAGGAGACTCAGATTTCTGCTAGTGAATAAATTTAGTATCATTGATTTATGGGACCAAAGCCACTACCAATGAGTTGACTCTAATGCATAATGACCCTCTAGGACAAAACAAAAGTATCCCTTAGGATTTCCAAGGCTGAAATCCTTACAGAGGCAGACTGCCACATTTGTCTTCTGCAGCACTGCTGGCTGGTGTGATCTTCTGGTTAGCAGCTGAGCACTTAACTACTGTGACACTAAGCTCCTTAATCAATGGGACAACCTAATCAAACCTTCCTTATCATCTAATACAGGATTATAGGGCACATATAATCTTTTCTTGCAAAAAAAAAAAAAAATCTTTTCTTGCAAAAAAAGTTTTATCTGCATCCAGTCAGGGGAGGAAAAATAGTAGACAAAACTGTGGAATACTCTATAGGACAACTGGTCTGGAGTCTTCACTTTTTTAAATTGAGATTTTAATGAAAGATTATAGAGAACTTGGATTTCCATTCACTCATTGTTGTACATTCCCCCCCCAGTTCATTTTTCTCTTTGAAAAGAAAAAAAATCTTTTATTGTTATACAATCCCTCCATCTACTTTACTATGCAGTTCTTATTTTAGACTCTTGTCATGCAAATAATACTTAATCATATTACGTCTTTTTTAAAACAAATAAACAACAACCCAAAAACCACAATGGCTGTTATAGATTAAAAGAGGAGTTACAGCCAAATGAGAAACATTAACCTTGATTTGATCCTGGGCATTCTAAAAAGAGGAAAATTTGATATGTACTGAAGATTAATTTCTGAGGATACTGATATTGTGTTGACTGTTAGACGTTTTCAGGAGTTAGAGATCTAATAGTTTGGGGGAAAGTGTACTGGTGTCTACAAAGTTCAAATGGATTAGACAAACATGCAAAAGCAAAACAAAATGCACATATACAATACACACAGACACAGAGTTGAAGCAAATGGGGAAAATTTTAATTTATTAATCTTTTCTAAAGATATACAGGGGTCCTTTGCATTAGGTTTTTAACCTTTCTATAGATTTGAAATAAAAAAAAAGTTTGAGGAAAATAGCACCAAATACAAAAAACTGAGGAGAGAGAATTGAGATTGAACAAGCTGTTCTCTCTGTGAGCACATTCTGGTTGTTCGCTAGTGATAATGCTGGAAAGTCCATTCTGTAAGGACAGAGGTTAAATGAGAAATCTTGGTTTCTAGAGAGTATTTCAGGAATTTCACAAGAAGTTAAATTAAACTCCTTGTCCTCTACTGACATGAAGCAGTAGTAAGAATCAGCACTGAGAATTACCTGGTGACTCTGGGTTATGGGACCTGCTTACAGCATTTCACATGTTCTGTATTTTCTAATTTTCCCTATGAATTTTGTTACTTGGCCTTGAACAACTGAAGGAAGAAGAGGTTATGTCGTCAGACTGTTCTCAATGAACATCTGCCTTAGATGAGTATTAGACAGAAAATAGAAACCTTACCTCAGCTGCTAACATTTAAACCTATCTACACCTAAAACATTGCTGCGAATCAAGGCCTAGGAATGAAGTTTCAGAACCTAAGAATATTCTCAGATGGAGGTATAGTTTTGTCAAATGACTGAAATGCTGTCTGAGTGTGCAGTCAAACACACAATTGTCAACTACCCCAGTTCTGACAGGAGGGCTGGATTCTAGACCATCCCACCACCAATATCCTCTAAGAGCCTTGGTTTTTAATTCTGTAAGACAGAAATAACAACTTTGATTCTCTCAAAAAAGTCACTGTTGTTGACTTGGCTCCAACTTCTAGCTACTGGGTTTCTGAGGCAATACAATACAACAGGAGAGACTGTCCATCTCTATTGGGAAAACTAAGTCACAATCTACTCTTCGAAATGTCTTTTTTTTTTTTTAATTCCAATCTACTCGTGAAGAGTAAATCCTATGGACAGTTCTACTTTGTACTAGTGGGGATGTTAAAAGTTGGCATCAACTTGATGACAGTGAGTTTGGCAATCTGGGTTTATAGAGAGGTTATACTTTTCAAATCTGTCTGTCCCCAGAGGCACTCTGAATGACTTCAGTTCTAATTTAAAGGTAACTTCTTTTTTTTTATTATTTTTTTTAAATTTTTTAAAAAATTTCTTTATTTTTCATTTCCATGAACATCTACAGAGATTTTGGAATTCCATTCATTCATTGTTGCACCCCTCTCCCCGCCCCCCCATCCCCCTAAAGGTAACTTCTTACATAAGACAGTAGTAAATACCATCCAACTGCATAACTTGTATCCTAAAACCACAGATCTAGTAGATTAAATGTCTGTTTAACTATAGAACTTTTTTCCTTACAAAATTATGACTTGTATGTGATAATTTACATAGTAGATATGCTGATTATAAATATTAGAACACTGAAAAGCAAAAAGCAGACAATATACAAGGTACTAGTGTGCACAATGACATGCAACTGAATAGCAAGAAATTGGTATATTTTACTCTATAGCAAGGGCTGGAAAAATATTTCTGGAAAGGAACAAACAGTAAATATTCTAGGTTTATTATCCCTACAGCCTTTGGTGAAACTAATCAACTCTGGCACTTTAGTATGAAAGCAGTCACAGACAAAACATAAATGGATGGTAAAATCCGATAGTAGCAATTATTAGTAATCTTCATAGTTTCTTTTTTCTCTTCATATACTAACATATATGTGTGTACACATAGACATGGGTCAAAATGTTATTTTTGAAATTTATTATTATTATTATACATATTATTTTGAAGCTTGCTTTTTTCTATAACACATCTTGGACATCCTATAACACCCAGATTTCTATCCACTGTAGGACAATACAATTATTTATTGAGTTAATGTTAAACTGATAAATATACTGTTGTCTTGAATGAAAACAAACTGCCAAAAAACATTCTAGAACTTACATTCTCCAATACAGCTGTCACTGCGCAAATGTAATTATTGAACATTTGAAATATGGCCAGTTCAAGTTGAGAGGTTCCTTAAGTACAAAGTACACACCAGATTTCAAAGACTTAGTAAAAAGAAAATTTATGTAAACGATCTCATTAATAATCTGTTACAGTGATTACATGTTGAAACATTTTAAAGATTCTGCTTTAAAAAAATCTATTATTAGTATTAGTTTTACCTGTTTCTTTTAAACATTTTTTCTTTTTAACCTTTTTAATGTGGTTACTAGAAAATGAAAAAAATAACAAATGATATTCATATTAGATTAAGGAGCACTGCTGGCTCAGTGGGTAAGGAGTTGCACTGTTAATACAAAGACAGGTGGTTCAAATCCACAAGCTGCCCCAAGGGAGAAAGACAGGTAATCTCTAGCGCAATTTACAGATTCTGAAAATCCCCTGGAGGGTCAGCTAAGTCATAACTGACTTGGTTCTGACTTGATGGCATGTAACAACAACGTATTAGTTTACTATAGGACAACACTGTTTGTATTTATAATGGATAAATATCTATATTTCCATATTATATTTTTGGAAGCAGGCATGGAACCCACTTCCTAAATAGCATACCTCTAGAAACTCTATGAACTTTGAGAAATTGTTGTAGAAGGGCTTCAGGCCTTTTGTTCACAGAGTCGCTGAGTCATGCCCAACTCGACGGCAATCAACAACAATATTATTTTTATCAGCATTGTTTAACTTCAAAATTCATTGATACAGACTTGGAATCATCTCATAGCTGACCTCCACTGGGTTTTTGAAGCTTTAAACTGCATGGGAGGAAAATGTCCATCTTTCTCCTGCAGAGTAACTCCCTACAGACTACACCACCAGAACTCTGTGTATTATATAAATACAGAGTAGTATTTCTAAAAATATTGCAAGGAAGAACAGTAACTCTACGATTCTTCCTCCTTTATACCTGATGCTTTTGGCTTTTGTTCTTTTTTCCCCTTCTTCTCTAGGTCTTTGAATGACATGTCCTTTGATTTCATTTTTAGGCATTACATTCATAAGTATATCCTTTTCCTGGGATAATACATTACTGTTGGGCTAACTGAAAGGCGAGAGACATGAATCCATCACTGCCCAGGATAGACGTGCAATTTCTTCCATAAAGATTTACAGTAAGCCTCTGAAACTTGATGGAGGGTGGCCTGGAGTCAGAACTGACACTACAGCACCGACTTTGGTTTATTTTCTCATTACAGTTTATATTATAATTTGAGCTAAGGTAATAGTGTTTATATTGCTAATAACTATTAAAAACTACTACTGCTGAATCATGGAGAATATCATGATTATCTTTTATTCTTTATGTAATTAACTATTTCCCCTGGCTACAATCACTAGCTTTTAAGTTTTATTTTTATTTCTAAGATAATCATTGCTAATTACTAATTCTACCTAAATTTTTTGCCACTTTTCTAAATTGTTTCTTTCTTTCAACATGGTTGGACATAATCAACATCCTAGTAATTGAATCATTTTGGTGAAATCGCTCTCAGGGACTGCAGCCCACCTCTATTCAGGATAGACTGTCCTGTTGTACTAGTGTACTGCTGTCATTCTGAGATCTTTTAAACTTTACTACTTGGGATTCTCTTTTCTTCTTTCCTATGTTGGACCTGTTTCCTGGATCCCACATACAGTCTTTTTTTTTTGGTTTAGGCATTAATTTAAGAGTACATTCTCCCATTGTTGGTGTCAGAACCACACATATAAAAACCCTTCAGCAGGTTTTCAAAGGCAGTAAATTGCACCAGAGGAGACTGTTCATTTTTTTCCTGTAGAGCTGCTGGTGTGTTCAAACTACGTGCCTTCAGGATTATAGCACAGCTTCTTACCACTAGGCCACCAGAAAGCCTTACAATCTCCCATAGCTTGATGTTAAAATGAAAGGTAATGACAAGTAACCTTTATTAAGAACATTAAGTATTGTTTGTTTTTTTTAAAGTAAAAATTAATGAGGGTGAAACAACTAGAGTAGAAATAATAATAATAAATAATAATAATAATAATAAAATAATAATAATATTGACACAATAGTAAGTACAGAAATCATTAGATTTAAGGATGTTTGGATGTATACTTTTCTCAACCAGTATGAAAAAAAATATTCTCATCACTCCAAGAAAACCCAAAACCAATTAATAAATAACTAAAATAAAACCAAAACACAAAACTCTAATAAAATCAATCTTAGTGTCTTACAACTTTTGCATTTATACCTATGACTCAGAAAGACAGCCCCATTTCTAGCTTCACAGACTATTTAGGCTTCCTAAGCTGTATAATACTACCAAGAGCACTCCCTGAAATTACAAATCAAAAGCTGACAGGTGGGAATGGAATATGGACTAAAGCCTGTCCTCAGAAAACAGACACTTGAGTTCATATTTTAGCTCTGCAAACTTTCAGCTATGCGATATCCCCCCCCTTTATACTTATTATTAAATTGACAGCATGGCTAAATACAGAATTCTATACTAAAAAAGAATTTTCCCTCAGGATTTTGAAAGAGCTGCTCATTGCCTTTTAGCTTCCAGCACTGCTACTGAGAAATTTGAAGCTACATTTACTACTGATCCTTTAGTTGCAAGTAATTGTTTTTCTTTCTGCAAGCTTGAAGGATCTTCTCTCTGTCCTCATCACAATCATGTGTCTTAGGGTTCAAGTGTCCATTAGATCAATATGGAAACAGTCTTAGAGTTCTGGAAAAGTAGTTTGTTGATATCTCCCCTTCTACTTTCTTTTTTTTTCCCTCTAGAATTCCTAAGTCTTTATAAACAGACCCCTCTTCACCTCACCTCAGATTTTCTTACATTTTTCACTGATCTTTTAGTTCTACCTGCTGAGTTATTTGCAGACTATTCTATTAATTTTCAATTTCTGCTTGTTAATTTTTTTAATTTCTATGAGCTTTTTCCCTGTTCTCAGAATGCTTCTTTTCTCTTTTCTGTTTTTAAAAACATTTTATTATGGGTTGGTTAAAAGTTTATAGAGAAAGTTATTTTCCCATTTAATAATTTATGTATTTTTTGTTTGTGCCATTAATTCCATACTTCTCATTTCTTTCCTGGGTTCCCTTGCTTCATTTGCTCATCCTTCCTGCCCCTTCTTGCCTTCTGAACTTTGGTTTTGGCCAAACGCTGCCCTTTTGGTCTCATGTGATTACCAGAAAATTTATCACAGGTAGAATGTCCCTTTCTTAATAGCATCCTAACTAAATAATTAGTTGGACAGAAGTATTCAGCAGCAATTATCTTCTTTTTGTTTACCACCTCAGGTTATTAAAAAACAAGAGTACTTTTGGGATCTACTTCTTATTAAAGACACATTCAAACAATCTCTCATGTCCCTCCCCACCCACTTCCAGTTACTGAAGTAAATTCTTGAGCTTTTTAGAGACCTCAGTGTAAACAGGCTTAATTCTCAACTTTCTTCTCTACTGACTTTAGATTCAGTTTTTATTGAGACTGAAATCATTTAATAATTGTTCACCTATTTTCCAGTTTACAACATTCATTTGCTGTCACTTCCTCTTTTGTTTCCTTCATCCATATGTGGATTTGTCTTTTTTAAAAGGATCCCTTCACACCATTATTTTAGTAGGAGTGAAAGCAGATCTTATGAACAGAATTCATCATTTTTACCAAAATGCTTGTATGACATTTGTATAGGATTAAAGTGGTCTCCTAACTTCTTGTGAATAATGTCATCTTACTGTGACTCACTCCTTGTAAAAGTGTATTTCAGACAATTAAACCAGTCAAGATACACTCCCACAAGAAAAAGACCTATTTGTTTCTTTCTTTGGGTTCACTTATGTGCTCCAACTGGTAATACTGCTTACCAATACGAAGAAAAAAAAATTAGGTATTTAAACAGTGAAATAAGAGACACATTCCAAATAACCTAAATGAAATCAGAAGTGAATTCTATATGATCATATTAATTCCAGAGAGGAAAGGTGGAGGGAAGGTACAATAATCTGGATAATGATTCAAGTAAACATTTTACTTGTATCAATTAATACTTGTTCTCACTTTATCATGCTCTAATGCACATATGAGCTACATAGGCAGTTCTTTAGTCCTTTATCCTAAATGTACTGATTTTCTGCCTTTATTTATAATTCAGGGGCTCAACACTAACATACTTCTACCTTGATATTTTTATGGTTTACCACGAGGCTAAGCTGTAGCACTAGGTTAATTAGAAATCAGCTTCAGAAATCCCATAGATGTTTCTTAATCAGCAGTAACAACCAGCAATTAACTCCACAAGTGACTCTTACTTTCACTTATGCAGAAAAATTAGCACACAGATATTAAGTTCATTATAGAAGTAGCTCACTTTTGCTGCAAGTTTCCATCCTAAAGGAACCAAAGTCTCAAAGCAAGCCAGATTCTACCAGCCAAGCTGAGAAGGCCAGAAAAAAGGCAGTGAGTACCTGCACTGATCCCCCATGGCGGTCTGCGGCCAAGTGAGACGTCAGGTACGAGGTATTGGTCTGACGGCTGGGCTGGATTTCCCACTCTCCTCGGCGCTCTGACGATGCAGTCTGCTCAGGCATTAGGAAGCATGAGAGCAAGATATGGAAGGAAAGGTGAAGCAACAGCAAGCAACAACAGAACCAAATACATTAGTGTCCTGGAAGGCTGTTCTTTGTTGTGGATTTTAAACCAAGAACTGCTGCAAAGCATTAGGAAAAAGTTAGCTAGGCTGCATTAATTTCCGCCTTATCAGCCAATATGTGACAATCTACACAGCACAGTATTGTCACCCAGAGAAAAGCAATGATTGTTTTGTGTTTTGTTTTTTTAAAAAGGGGAAGAGTTTGGGGGGAACCACAGCAATGGCTGTAATCATCTCTTAAGCTTCATATTAATCAAACTTCAGTAGGTGCTAAGCAGGTCAAATTTAGAATGTTAATAATGTTGGATAGAGGAAAAGTAATTCATACATCATTTCACTGTTTAATTATCTGAATAAACAGTAGTAAATACAGAAAACTCCAGGTATTAGAAATCAAGATTTTCCTTAAACAGAAAAGAAACCCCACTAGTCGAAACATACAACATCTTTATGTGGGGTTTTTAGAGAACACTGGTGGTTGCACAGTAAGGAGATTCACTGACAATCCAAAGGCATGTAGTTTGAATCCACCACTTCCTCCATGGAAGAAACACAGTCCTCTCTTGTGTGATTTGCAACCTCTGAAAACCTGCTGGTGAGTCAGCCATGAGTGGGTTCCGACTCAACAGGCTCTAACAACATGAGCCTTTTTATTGTGATAAAACAAGAGGGGCAATGGCTAGAACATGCTTTTCCCCCCCAACAGAATGAATAAGGTCTCTCTTCAGTAGTAAGTTCACACGTAAAGAGTATGAAAAAATGGAGAGGAGAGAAAAACTCTTGACAATGTTTTTCTGATTCCTTTAACTAACAATCTCTAGTATGCAATTAGAAAATGTTTATGTTACTAATTATTTTCTTCTAGAATGCAAATGGTAGATTTTTCTCAGTAAAAGGAAGGCCTTCAATTGATAAACTTCTTTCAACTTTGCTTTTCACCTTTCCTGTCACTCATGACTGTTTTCAATCCCCTTCCTCGTACTCAGATCTCAAACTATTCTGGGTTTGCTCATGTGTGATTTTTGTCTGAAGAATTTGTGCTTCTTCCCTGTGCCAGATGGCTGAGGAGGTGTTAACACCAGGATGCTCAGCTGTAACAGTCCTAAGGCTCTACAGAAATGAAAAATGGGTAGTTGGAGAGGGAGCAGTGAGGGATTAGTAAATCAAATTTTAATTGTTGCTGATATTAACAACAGCAGGGGTTGAGATGTTATATTGCTGCTCTGCATGAAAACTAGTAAGGATGCTATAAATTGTAGAAACACCCCAGCTATAAAAGTTGTATTCTATTAAAAAAGGGTAACAATGTTGTTAGGCACTAAATAAACTTTTCCCTTGTGCATCTCAAGCACAAGGGTTGTTTAAAGCTCACCTATAAGTCACTAAAATACAAGGAGGCTTTTAGCATCTTTAAGAAGAAGAATCTTATACATATCAGCTACAACTTACTCATTTTCTTTATTAAGGATTATGAAATCACATGGGAAACAGCTCTGTAAAGGATGCTGCTGTGTTGACTCTGATATTCAGGGGCTGTGCATAGTGTGTAAGGCGGCAGCTGCATTAATTTGCTTACTATGTAATCTTTTAAAATAAAATTAAACTTTATACTGCTAGTTGCACAAGTCATTTAGTACTGTTTTGTGTTTTATGATAAATGCTTAATGCAATTTCTATTCTTATGAGTACTGTCTGTTTTGAATTTGCTTTTAAAGTAGAAAAATTGAAAATGGCAGGCACAGTATATAAAATACTCACATGCTTTTAATTTTAAGATTGAGGAAGACTTGGGCAGCTGATGAACTGTAATTTTACTTAAATAGACATCAGAATGTTGGTTTAATACTACTGTATAACTCAATGTTTATGTTAACTCAAACGAAAATGATTCGTTTGAAGAATTAAAATTTTAGTTTAAATGAAAATTACAGGACGTTTTCCAACAAACGTTTTCAGAATTACACTCTATTTCCATCCTCAAAGTAATGTGTTATTTATCTTTTAAGGAGAGAAAAATAATGTCATTCCAGATTGTTTCATGAATGCTGCTACTGTGATGAAGGAAACACACCACATCATATTCTATCACCTTCCTATGCCTTCCACTGAAAACAGCAAACCTAAGTGAGAGAAGTCAATCTGAGGGATGGTGGTTTACTACAGGAGAGGAAGACCTTGGGTGAGATGGATTGTCACAATAATTGGGGCATGGGATTAGGTGTGAGACTGGCACAAGAGAGGGCAGGGTTCAGAACTGCTGTATATAGGGTCGCTAACAACATGGCTATTCTTCCCTGGAATTTAAGGGCTTGGACTGATAACTAGAGGTTCATGGAAGGTAAGAATAAAAAAGACCAACTGTGAGTTTAGAAAAGTGATACAGTGACTAGGTACTAGATGACACTAAGGAAGGTTGACACCAACATTCTGCCAGTATCATCCTGCCTCCAAAGTATTCTGTACACAGAGGTTATGATTTGGTATGACAGGACATTGATATTAAAAAGGCAGCCGATAACTAATTATACTAAGCAAACCAGCAGAGGAGATCAGTATACAAACCCTTCATCCTTAACAAGTTGCGGCAAATGACGGCAAATGTGTTTCTAAGCGCAGTCGTCAATTTAAAAAGTGTGCGGCAACGTGTTAAAGATCATTCATGCACACACAACTACATCAAAGGCAATCATGAATGTCCAAGGGTAGAAGAGTCATTCAATAAAATCAAATTATCTGCATTACTTGAAAGGCAAAGGTCCACATGTGAAACTGTGTAAGTCCCCAAAGGCAGGAGGAACAGGAATTTCAAGTAGTGGTAACTCCTCGGGGGACCGCTTTAAAATCTTCACTTGTGACTGCATTACCTGCATAGATATGCTTGGTTTACTATGCAGTATGTAAATATATAAACAAGACAGTAGTAATCCAGCACAGTATATCAAAGGCAAAAGCTAACAAAAATTACTTAGGAAAACACACAGAATATTGAATGAGAACTACTACCTGTACTTATGGCAGAAAACCCAGATAAATTATTTAGCAAGCATTAACGAACAAGCAGTAGGAAGACCTCCACTAACAAAAAATGGGAAAAACAATGTCTGAAAACACTTTCAAATATCATCATCTCATTTGTGGCTTAAAAAGAACTAGTTCAAGTTCTTACTGGGAATAAAACTACTTTTCTGAAGCAAAAGAAAGGCAATCATCTTTCTCTTGGTTTAAAAACATCAAGTTTTATCCTTCATATAAAGCTAATTTTGAAAAATTCCAAGCTGGACTTTCAGGCCTTATTATTTGTTTTCAACTACAATTTGCAAGAACAGAAATGAGAAATAATACCAAAAAGTTAGTAAGGAATGTATTAGCATCCATTCTGTCTTAATTACATCTACAAAGACATTTTTTTCTTGTGTGATCTGGTGAGGGTGAGCAGGAGAAAGAGAGAATAAGGTAGAAAGAACAGTAATGGGATTATCTTAAGAATTTTTTTTTTTAATTTAACAAGTCCTAACACTTTTATTATTATTATTATTATTTCTTCGTTCTTTTGGATAAGAAATTTTTTTAAATTAAGTCAAGGCATATATGAAATGAAAAAAGTTAAAAAAAAGTGGATACTTGATAAAATCTGAAAATTCCTTTATGAAGCCAAAGAAAAAGAACCCATTTTCCTATGCTAGACAAGTGGTATACCATGCAATTTGCCATGTCTAAAAACGTGGACTTTTGTATTCTACTTGGTCAAATATCAGGGATGTTTAACAAAAATCACTGATAAAGACCATGAAGGGATTACTATATTTTCTCATATAATATGCCCATTAAAATAATGTGTACACATTTATAAGGGTCATGGAAAATGAGGGGGTTGTGAGGTTTGGGGGAAAAAAAAAGTCAAGTACATCATGTGTTATTTTCATTAAAAATATAGTATTTCTAGGCTCAATACAGTGCAGGTCCATAGAGACAGTGGCATCAGTTCTGTGAAGATCTTAGAAAAATCAGAGAGACCATCCTAGAAGTTTCTAAATCGGCACTCAAACCTTGCCTTATTCTAACTCAAAATGGTGTAACATGCTCCTTCAGTAAATAGTGATTTTTCTAGGTAAGATTAATGGACAATCACCATCATATCTTACAAAGAAATCCTCAGAACACAGTATTTGATGAAATACAATCAAGACTGCAGGGTATAGTTACACTAATATTCTCAAGGTCTATTTCCCACACATGTTGTTTATTGCTATTGAGTCAAGCATGACTCATAGTGACCCTATGACCAAAAGACCTGAAAGCCTTTGTATAGTTATCGTCGTTTCTCAAAATTCATAGTTTCGAGGCATGTTGTTTAGAAGTGGATGCCACTTCTGCTTTCAATAATTACCACTGTATAATGCCACTATTTACAACGTCCTATTGAAACCCCACTGTGCTGTCCTTTCCCCTTCACCTTACCCTTCTCTTTGCTACTTACTATCTGCTCCCTCCAACTTCTCTTCTGTCCTTGCCAGTCTGCAGCAACTCTTTTTTTTCCCCCTTCCTCCTTCCCTTGCTCCCTTGTCTCATTTGATCAAAACTCATAGGCAGAGGAAAAACAATATTCTGACTTTCCTAAAAAAGCTAAAATATGTGTGAAGTAAATAAAATTTATACCTGAGGATAAATTACCAGAATCATGGAGCAAACAAGCCTACATTTGGGCTAAAAAAAAAAAAAAAGGTCTTTCGTACTTCTACAAAGTTTTAGTAGGCAGTTTTTAAAGTAAGAAAAAGTAAATTTCCATATTATCATTCTACAAAATATTAAAAAGCACACACAGATTAAAAATTTTAAATATGGCATAGAGAATTAAGAGAGGAAGCAGAGAATAGCCTAAGAAAGGGTTGTTATACTTTCTGAACTTGCTTTTTTGAGTATGCCTTTCAGAGTTAAAGTCCCAGAAATGAGGGGCAACCTACCCTGCATTAACTTCTATGCTGGAGAAAAGGAGGGTGTCTGAGATCTATTACAAGTGAGCTCTTGCCAGATGGCTGGCAACCTAAGAAATGACAGCACAGGAGGAGGCAAGTTACTCTGAGTAAATTAGGCTGCCCTTTCAACTAGTAAATCCTGAGCTTCACAGAGAACTAAGCAGTACACTCTGTAAAAGGAAGCAGAAGGAAAACAAATCAGTTTTTGGTTTTTTAAGATTGTGGAAATATTTAAAAATTGAAGATACTCATAAAATGAGTATTTCTGATGGTCTTGGTTATTTAACAATGTGGCCTAATCAATATTATCAGGGTTAGGTCTCTAGTCATACCAAGTTTTTAGTGAACATAAAAGCACTAAACCACATATATTTTTCTAAGACTATATAGGCTACCTATCTATTATCTTGAGATTTTTTTTTTTTTTTTTTACTACTGAGGAGTGGTGGGGAAAAAAGCAGATCTCTTTAAGACTCATCATAGTTGAACTTTTAAAAAAGTTTCATTGTGTATTATGTATTTATAAGGTAATGAGTTGGCTTAAACATGGTTATCCTAAGACAAGGGAGCTCTGGTGGCCTAGAGATAAGAAGCTGTGCTGCAGGAGAAGGATGGGCAATCTCCTCCTGTGCCATTAACTGCCTCTGCAAACCCGCTGGAGGGTCAGCTATGGGTCAGTGCCAAACAATGATACACAACAACCACAACATTCTAGGATGGGTTTTATTGATCTTTGATTTATATTTTTTTAGTTGAAGTGGAAAGTTTTCTAAGGAACAGTCTATTGACTAGAAAATGATAATAAATTCCCTTAAACTTAAGTGAAATATATATAGATATATAGATATATATAAACAAATAATAATAGTTCAGAATTCAGTATTATCAGGGTTAGGCTATTATATTTGATAGGGTTTAAGAATTCTTGATGACCAAAATTACTCCTCCTAATCTCAAATCAGGAACTGTTCTTCCTAATCTTTAGGCCAAGGAGTCCACCTTCATATACCCACGGGAAACTACCAAATAAATGAGGTCAATGGGAGAAAATGGCTATCAACTCTACTGCTAAACTATGGTAGTCTATGTGTCTGTAGTATTTAGCTGAGTAAGGACTGCCACAAGCTTAAAGTCCTGAAAGGGCAGGAAAAATACTGCTGTATATACATCCTTGTCAATGCAATATTCTAAATTTAGTAAGTTCCACAAGCATGCAGAATAAAACCTTCGATGGTACACTATTTTATACACTAATATTAGATTTGTAGATAACAGCATGACTTATTTCCTGAGTGAATTTTATCAGAAAAGGTTAGAGAAGTTTTGCCAGGTGGAAATAAGAGGCACTATTAAACTTTTCATCTCCTTCCTGATGGACAGGTAATGCTGACTTCTTGAGAGACGAATCATAGCCATAATAATATTTACCATCTTTGCAACTGAGAAAGAACAAAAACCAAGGGTAAAACTGTCCTTGGATCGTAAAGACCAAACCAATCAGGATCTTTCTAAATATATCTAGGATGCAGAATACTTATTCTATCTAAACTCATGATTTAATTACAGTTGGGCAAAATTATGTTAAAATTATTATACAGACTTTGAACTAAAGTCAAACTATATTAACCATATTATGAAATACACAAAATATTTAAAAATATGTATTCTAAAATAAAAATACTAGTTGGGCAAAATTATGTTAAAATTATTTTTCCTTAAGCATCTGCTGTTACAACAGTTTTAAAAGACAAGTGAATCTGAATACAGTTCTTTGTGAAGCAGAACCAGTATCTATTATTGCATGTACCTCCACTTGCAAATGACTACAGTGTAGATCAGCAAAGCTTCCCCTGATAGATGGTAAACAGATGCACCTGTGGATGGAAGAATAACAAATGGGACTACCTCAATTTTTTTTGCAGTAAATTTTTCCCATTTGTTTTTCAAATCTACTCCCCCAACTCAAGCCATTAAGCAGAGGCTCTTTGTGGAAGAATAAAGCAATGAGTAAGAAAACATTAAAAAGTGATTTTTCATGAAAGGTTAAAAAAAGTCTATATTTAAAATATTTGAATCTTTAAAACCTGTATTTAAAAACAGATTTCATTCATACTCATTTAACAGATTCAACAACTGTTCATCTGTTTATATATGCAATCACTATTATTTACTGAGTGTTTGCTATGTGCAAAACATTAAGTTAGGTATTAGGGATAAAGCAAAGAAAAAAACAGAGAAAATCCTCTGTCCCTACAAAGCAGAGAATCTGAGAAATATAAGGCTCCCAAAAGGTTAAATGTCCTATGATCAAAGTCTTGTTGCTGTAATGTGCCACTGAGTTGCCTGCGACTCATAGTGACTCTATGTACATTAGCTCTGAAACTTGCTCCATGGATACTGAGCCAATCTCATTGTCTCCAAAAGACCTAATCCTGTTTCTCCAGTCACTGTATCCATCTCATCCTGGGTCTACCTCTCCTGTGCTGTCCCTCCACCCTTGCAAGCATGATGTCTCTCTCCAAGGACCGGTGTCCCCTGGATCCACTAATACTAAATGCTGAATTATTTATCTTTTTTTCCTCCCTAGAGTGCGGGATTAAATAAATTGTTAACCCACATGCTCATTCCTCATAGTTACAGGCACACAGGCATTACCATCACTGTTACTGCCATTCCCTGCTGCCCAAGTTATGTCCCTAGCTTTCTTTTGAAAGCTGTCTTCTGTCTGTTAGGCACCTTCAGCTGGAATTCACTGCTAGGATTTCGAATTCAAGATGCCTCAAATCAAACTCCAAACAAGCCATTTCAATTTTCTCATCCTTAGTAATATAGTCAACTGCCTCCTACCTCTACAGCTCAAAATCTAAGCAACACCTCTGAATCATCCTTCTGCTTCAAAGTCACATATATGTTGGCTGCCAATTCTGGTAGGTAATATCTTTATGTAATTTTTTTAGGGAGCTGTGGTGGTGTATTCAGTAACGTTGTGCTGTTATGTTAATTCAATGACTGTGTGTCTTGGTTCAATTGAATCTACCAGAAGCTCTGAGGGAGAAAGAAGGGCAGTCTTCTGCCATCATACTTCATGACCTTAGAAACCCCATGGAGGGTCACTATGAGGCAGAACTGACTCAATGGCACTGAGTTTGAGTTTTCGCTGAGTGATGTAATTTAACAATTCAACTTCATTTTCCTTACTACTATCCATCCAGGTCCCCTTTACTTCTCAAGGGAACACACTGTTTCCTTACTGAACTCTATGTTGGCTGCTTGGTTAGTACTACCTTCTGTGCCAAAAAAATTTCTAAAACAAAGTTTTCCTCATTCCATGCCCCTGTTCAAAAACATTTTGCCCATATTCCCTAACTCCCAATCTCGCATTCCAGGAGATTTATCTAATTTTCCACGTATTTTTCAAGTTTTGTCTCCTAGGAGAACTTTATCCACACTCTAAATTAAAATGAAATCATACAATATTTGCTCTTACTCATGCATGTATCCTTTCTGCTTACAATCCTTCCTATATCTCCATTTTATTCTTCCAAAAGCATTTTCATTTAAATAAAATTTCCATTATAAAGTAATAAAACCACATTCTAGAATGTTAATACAGTTTCTTTAACAAAACTCTGTCACGTTCTCTTTTTCAAATTCTGATAATAATTTGTGATTTAGGCTGCTTACCAGTTCTGCTAATACTACAGCGATTTGGCTTAACTTTCTGTCAGTTCTTTGAGGACAGAGGCTCTCTTACTTATCTTGGTATCCCAGGGCACACTTTTCACAGAGCAAGACCTTGGTTCTGATTTACTGAGTCAAAGTGGCTGAGAAAAATGTAAGCTGATGTTAGCAGTAGAGCCAAGCTCTCTCAATTTCAAGGCACAAAGGAGTCTGTTTTTCTTCTTTTGCTAAAGTCAAAACTGGAAATGAGTTTATAAAATCATACTGCTTTCAATGTCTAGTGCTATAATGGGTCATATTTAGCTAGAATGGTCTTTCTTTAAAAAAATTCAAGATAAGAAAACTACTCTCAAGATGAAACTAAAAATAATGATACCACATAGTAAAACAATGTATAAGGGTTCTACAGACACTAGAAATCCATTTAACCAGTGCAGAAAGAATTCCACCCAACAAGTATTCAATTTAGTGCTGGAAGAAGGTGCAAAATTTGAATAAAGTGCAGAATTCCAATCCCTTAGAAGTCATAGGAAAGAATCAGAAAGCTTTAAAAAGGTGAAGTAATGTATGGAAGAAACTGAAAAAGAAATTTTGAAGATTTAATTTTACTTAAAAGAAGATGTCTTGAAGCTGAGATTTTCCCTAAATAATTACTTAATAGTCAAAGAATCTCTTATTTAAAAGTACATTAAATTTATTGTACTTTAATTCAATCAAGATACTGGACAAGAGATTATTTTCACCAGGCAATTTAGGTTTTTAGTCACTTTTCCATATTTGAAAATCTATTCAAATAACAGCTTTAAAAAAACACACCAAACAACAAAAAAAACAAAACCAGCTAATTACTAATTCAGTGATGACAAAGGAAATAAATGACTGTTCTTTTCTTGAAATAAAGATGTATATCAGGTCTAAGATACTATAAAATATGAATAAGCATATGTTGATTGTAACATCACTACCTCTTATCTATTTTTTTAAAATTTTCATAATAAAGTAATACAACTTCATCATTTTAGAGTATTTTGGGGAAAACGGCTCACAATTACACACTTTTCAACACACCTGTCACTTGTTACTATTTTTTTGCTTTATGTCTTTGCAGTGATTTTGTAATTTCATCTTTCCATAAGAATTATTCTTGGGGCATTTATAATTTTATATTCTGATTTCTTCATTTTTACACAGCCTAAACATTTTCAAGTTGATAGCCACTACCATAGCAACCCCATAGAAACCAGAAGTGATACATAAGATGTCTAATATTGTAAATCTTCACGGAAGGAGACTGCTTCAGTTTTCTCCCAGGGAGCAGCTGGTAGGCACAAATCACCACTTTCTCAGTTGGCAGCCCACTGATTTACTAACTGTGCCACCAGTACTTATTTCATGTTGTCACAAATCTACCCAAAAATTATTTTAAGTTGCTACACAGGATTTTACGGAATCTATGTACTACAATTTAGTTTATTTACTGCCACTCAGCTTAATCAATTAAAAATTTGAGGTGGGTACATAACCATTCCCATAACCCGGTAAATGGGTCATTTCTAAACTTTTGCTATATAAGGAACTGAAATAGCTTTAGACATGCAAATATAAGCTGCACATACAAGGAAGTCCAGTGAATACCACTATCATTCAAATATATGCACCAACAACCAGAGCCAAGGAAGAGGAGATAGAAGATTTTTACCAAC
>NW_006400013.1:2857311-2875350 GCF_000299155.1 Elephantulus edwardii
GATAATTGGGATTGGAGTGTCAGAGACAGTGCGATTGGCACAGGACAGAGTGGAGTTTAGGGCTGTTGTACATAGGGTCGCTATGAGTCGCAGGCGACTCAACAGCACATAACAACAACAACAACAACATATATTGTTTTATTGTAATAGATTTTTAAAAGAGGATTCTATTAGAGGCGATAGTCACATTGTTATTACTTTATTTTTCTTTAAAAAAATTTACTTTTATTATCTTTTTTTGTGTGTACTGTCAAATCACATCTGACTGGTACAGGAGGAGATTGTCCCTCCTTCTCCAGCAGAGTATCTGGTGGATTTAAACTGCTCACCTCTGGGATTGCAGTGCAGCTTCTTGCCACTAGGCCACTAGAGCTCACCACATTGTTAGTATTTTCTAAAGAATTTGTACCAATCTGCAGAGTTAACAGTAATGTACAAGAATCTAATCACAAGAATCTAATTTTTATCTATGGCCTTATTCATCTGCATTGGATACAGAGTAGCCTTTAAAAAGGAGTTTGGATGGGAGAGAACAAATGCAGAAAAATTATCAGCAGTCTAAGTATAATAGATCAGCCAACTACTCTAAAGTAAATAAATATGGACTTCAATAGAGCCAACAGTTTGCTAAGCCCATCTTTTATTCCCACCTATTCTTTCCTTGTGGTAAGGAGTTGTATTGCCAACCCAGGGGTAGGTGGTTCAAGTCTACCAGTAGCTGTGTGGGAAAAAGATGGGCGGGGGGGGGGGGGTCTTCTCCTATACAACTTACAGCCTTTGAAAACCTGCTGAGGTGGAGTCAGCTACAAGTCAATTTTGACTCACTGGCACATGACAACTACAACTTCTTCTTTTTACCCATCACTCATACAGAATTTTTTTTCCTTTACAGTTTTCCTTTACTCAGCTAACAAATTTTGCCAGGAGGCCAAAAGTACATACTATTGGTTGTTGTTGCTGTTGTTAAGTGCCATCGAGTTGCAGGCGACTCATAGAGACAGTATGAAAGAGAGTCCTCAACACTTACTTACTCTATCAGTATTGGTGCATGTACTTTACTTTGTGTGTATGTGTAAGTCTATGTATATGTTTGTGCATATATTAGTATTTACCACTCTTAACCTATGCACACTTCTGTCAGAGATCTTTATGTTTTATTGTAAAAACATCTGTTAATACAAATAATGGGGTCAGGAATGAGGGGGAAAATTACTCATTATTTGGTCGATATCATGATAACTTTTTAAACGCCTGCTTATTATTCTTTGCTTATTTTTCTACTAGGATCCCAGTGTTCCTCTTAGCAATACACGTAACAGAAAAGTATTTCCTAATCAGTTAGCTCTTTTATCAATGTTAACAAATGTACTGATTCTCTGTGTGTGTGTGTGTGTGTGTGTGTGTGAGAGAGAGAGAGTGTGTGTGAGAAAAAGAGAGAGAGAGAGAGAGGGAGGGAGGGAGGGAGGGAGGAAGGGAGCGCATATATTCTGTTTTTAGGCTGAGATGTTCCTCATCCAAGCCACAAGTTTTTCAAGCAAAGAACAAAAAAGGAATGCATAACCTTGGAGTGTCATGGCATAGAGTGTTCAAAGTTAGGCGAGCTCTAAAACTAATCTGAGGAAAAGGACAGGGATTGGGTTGCAGATTCCACTTTAGGCTCGTTAGTGGAAAGTCTGAATTACCCATTCTACTTAAATATCAAGGATAAACCAGCAAGTTAACTGGAAATTTGCATTACCCTTTCTACTTATACAGCAAGGACCAACCAAAACTGGTGAGATCCACAGACTGGAATGAAAATGAAACTCAAAATTGGCTATCCACTGCTCTTATACATCCAACATCTCCTGCAGGCTTGTAGCAGACTTCCTCAGGTTCTCTTCCCTCAGAGACAGTTCCCCTCTTTGGGCGGTCAATTCTGAAAGGACCAGATTTTCTGGCATGGGTGTTTCATACAGTGGCCATATCACCATACTGTTACGGATGACTTGAGGGATGACAGATCACAACAGCAAAAAATGGTGTGATTTTTCTCCCCCCCCCATATACACTTAAGTAGAAAAGCTAGAGTCTCAGCTTTAATTATAGCCATGAATAAGAGAAGTGTATAAAATAAGTGAGGACCACACATACCTGATTTCGAAGAGGCTGCTGTTGTGATGGCCGATCTCTGTGTGTGTGGCTCTCTCGAGTTATTGCAGATGCACCAGAATCTACATGAACTGACCCTACAGGAGTAGGCTGAAAAATTAAAACACACCGTCAAATGGAGACGATGTGTACAGCACAATGCCTCTGCAAAGGATATCACCATCCTAATTGTAGCAGTCTCATAAAAACTCACTGCTGTTAAGCGGGAATTGACTCACAGCTAACACTCCACTAGGTTTCTGAGGCTGTAAACTGCATGGCAGAAGATTGCCCATTTTTAGTCAGTGGGGCCCCTGGTGGATTTGAACAGCCCGACTGATTCAGCCTCTGGGATGATAGTGTAACTCCCTATAAACTATGCCATCAGAGTTCCCTTATCAACAGAGCAGTGGTAAGCTACCAAGAGCAATTCTAAGTCTTCTGGTCTTCTCAGTCTGGTCATTTCTAAGAGGGAGGTAAGTTGGTCTACAGTTCATTGAAAATATTGAAAATTGTCATTTGAAAATATAGAAAGGGAGCTCTGGTAGCCTAGTGGCAAGACCCTGCACTGCAATCCCAGAGGTATGCGGTTCAAATCCACCAGATGCTCTGCTGGAGAAGGAGGGGCAATCTCCTCCTGTACCTGTCAGTACCTTTGACGGTACACGTAAAAAAAATACAATGAAAATATAGAATCATCTAGTATTACCTAGTACCAGCATGATCTGAGGTTGGTGGACCCCTGGCCAGAGCAGCAAATCCAAGGGGACCCTATAATGCTGTGTTTCACTTTGAAAGAAGCCAAGTACTTTACCAGCTTAAGGAGGACCAACTTTGGAATCACACAAATGATTTTTCTCCCCTAAAAGATAGGATTTTAATATTGGTATCTTAGAAACATATGGACCATGATATTATAAATATAAAGGAGAGTCATTCCTATTTCCTAACTAATAAGAGCGAGCTATTTCATTATGTCAGGAGTCAAAAGAATGTTCTGTTCTAAAGATCAGTAAGTAAGAAGATGAAGGAATGATGGTCTAAGAATAGAGGTGACACAAGTAAAGGAAAAATACTTACAATTGGCCTCCCAACCCAATCATAGGCGTAGTCAAAGGTGTAGCCTTTCCTTTCAAAGAGGTCTGTGAAGAGGGTCCGCAAATACTCATAATCAGGTTTCTCAAAGAAGTCTAATCGCCTTACATATCGAAGGTAGGTAGCCATCTCCTCTGTTAGGGAAGAGGTAAAAGGACATGCTTACTCACCAAAAGCTTCCTATTGGGGAATCTCTACAGCAAACAAAATATCTCTGTAGACTATTGGACAATGTTTTCTTCATGGGTCAAATGACATGATTACAAAATTACCTTGGTTTATATAATAATAAAAAGAAATGCAAATCAAACAACACCCTTATCGGGAAACATCAGTTGCTACCTACTTCAAAATTTCAGGCACATTAGTGTAAGTGTCCTTTTTAGCATCCTACCTGGAAAGTTCTCACAGAGAGCTTCGATAGGAGTGTTTCTTTTGGTATCACCAATCTTTTGATATCTTTCTTTTAATGTATCAGCCTGTAGAGAGTGGAGATGAGGTGTTAAGTATAGGAGATCCAAAAGGTTTGAGGATACAACAGTTGTTTCATGTGAACTGGAAGGACTTGTGTAAATTTTTTTCTAATACTAACATAACTGTAACACAGAAGTATTTAGATACATACAAAAACGTATGCTATAAAAAACCAACACAAAGTATGCTGTAATCTGAAAATTTTATTTGCAAATGTATTTAGTAAGCTTAGATAAATACCACCAAATTTACGGAGACAAGTGGCTAGGATAAGAATGAAAAATATTACACAGAAAGAGTTTCAAAATTGCATAAGTTTTGTAATGTTTCATTGTCACTGGAGATCAATTCTAATTCAATTGTCCCCTTTATATCAGTTTTATAAGTCTTATTAACGTGTTTAGAGAAGTGGAATAGGAAAAAAACAAGAAAGGGGGGAATGTCTTTTAATAATATGCTTCTGGAGGGAAAACTATCATCTTTAGTCATCTTCATGATTTAGGCCTACCTATTGTTGTTCATCCTGGACAGGGTTAAACTGGGTGGCTCCTTGGAGGCAAGGATTCTGAGGCTCTGTCTAACATACTTTGGACATGTTGTGAGGAGAGACCGGTCCTTGGAGAAGGATATGATGCTTGGGAGGGTGGAGGGACAGTGCAGAAGGGGAAGGCCCTCTATGAGGTGGACTGATTCAGTGACTGGGGTAATCAGGATGGGTGTTGTCAGAGACAGTGACTGGCACAAGACAGAGCAGAATTTAGGGCTGTTGTACATAGGGTCGCTATGAGTCGCAAGCGACTCGATGGCACATAACAACAACAGCATTGTTGTTCACAGCGTCATTATGAGTTTTAGTTGACTCGAGAGCACCTAATTACAACAGTAAGAATTTAGGTATGTCTAACAGATGAGTTTAGTATAAGCCAGTGGAACAAAGCAACCCGTGTATGGTATGCTCAGAATTGTAGATAGAAGGTTCCTTGGTCCATCAGTGGATTCTGAACAAATTTTCATGAGGCTCTACCTAGCATGCTGTGCTTGTCTGTAAAAAAATTATTCTAGAGTAAGTTGGCAAATTTTAGATGTAGAACTGCGACTAAAATGATCCAAAGACTAAGAAATGTTTGTAAGAAAAATTCAAGCAATTGATTATATACTAATTATTTTGCTATATGTGAATTAGTAGCACATGAAACTGTATCTGAAATCTGAGTATCAATGAGAAGCTATATGTGATTAGAAGATTATGGAGGCAATGCCAGAAGAGGAATTTAAAGGAAAGAAATAAAATCACCCCAAAGAGAAAAGGTAGAAACCTTAGTTTTCATGACAATGTCTTAGAAAGCACAGCAAAATGAATTATTTTGCCCTCCTGGAAAGATAGCATGTAGCAGTTCCCCAAGTTACTGATTTACATTTCTTTCCTTATTAACATGCTGAAATAAATTAGAATTCATAAATAAGTCTCACTTTTACTTCCCTAATGAGATTTACTAATTCCTAATATGAAAGCCTCAGCACAAAGCAATTATAATGCTTATAATTATAATAATTAGTAGTTAATTCTGATATGAAAGCATTGTACTGACACCTACACCTAAGGAAAATGGTTAAAATCCTACATGCTTCACAAGAAATGGCTACTGTCTGAGTAGACACTTGTTCAATAAAACACTTGAACAGCAATGTTAACCCCAAATTTTTATTTTATTTCAGGTGGGTCTTTAGTCTACACAGGATGAACAAATATTTTCCAATTTCCCTCAGAGGCACTGCCAGGCTTGATGGCCTTGCTGGTAAAGTGTGGAGCAGCTGCTGTCAACAATTTGTTCCAGAAATTCCCTGACACACTGGGAACACTCCTTCTGCTACATAATGGTAGTGGGGGAGGGATACTGACAGAGAGAAAAGCAGCAACTGCCAAGCCTGGGAGGGAATGAGGGAAAAGATTGCGGAAACCCCTAAAACAAGGAAAAAAGGATTACAAGAAGGAGATGACAAAAGTGAGCAACAAAGAGCTTCTAATGCCCAGGTGAGCGCTCACAATGCTAACAAGCCCCTCCTTCTCTTTCTGTAGTCAATCTTCCCCTTTGTGCTTCTTCCAGGCATCCAGTCCCTAACAACCGAGCATGGAAACAAAGCCCTCCACTGAGCACTTTCAAGATACCTTGAGTCCTTGCCAGGGTAGGCTGCCTCGAAGGAAATACATGAACATATGGCCTAGGGCTTCCAAATCATCCCGCCGGCTTTGCTCTAAAAAGGAAGATAGATCACACATTATGTTTGCAGTTATTAAAGCAGAAAAGGGTTCAAAACCAAGTAATCCCTTCAGAAACCATTCTGCTTGGGAAAAGCTCTGTTTACTAATTCTTTGTCTATCTAAACCAGGGATAGTATTTTGGATCAAAACTAAATACATTATGAAGCTCCTTTTCCTAGATCTGTCATTGCTGTGTAAATAACAAGTAGAAACAGCAAATCCTAGACTCAAAACCCAAATCATTGAATGGTAAGCACCCATTTTTAATCTAATGCTGTGACCTTCCTGAATAAGAGATACTGGAATAAAATGTCATTTCCAGTGTATGGGCTACATTTACCCTTTAGTTCCTGCCTGGAGAAATGAGCAGCAGAATAAACAGCTGATGCTGTTCAAACAGCCCCTTCTGGCTAGGCCTGCAAAGATATAAACTGCAGAATGTCTAATATACATGCTTAGTGCTTTATATTCATCCTAAAATTCACTTTCATATAGGCAAACAGCAATTTGTAATCCCTTTATTTTCATTCCATTTGTCTCATGGTCATAACCATCTTATGAAAACATAAAATTGATTACTAAGGTGCCTTATCTGGGCACATAGAACAGAGTCCCTATATTTTGTGAGTTTATCATCTGCAAATCACAAGGTGTTCCTTCTCTGCAGTTGCGAAGATAAAGATGTTAAGTAATTACAGAAGAGTTAACAAAATAGCAACTTCATTTCACAAAATGTCTTAGACAGAATAAATATAAAATGCCTTTGGTAATCAGTCTAGACATAAGCAGAACCTGCCTGAACTTCTAGTCTGCCATTGTGGGTCACAATTCATTTCAGACTTTTATGTGTTTGTTTTTCAGAATCAAGTTCAGGCTCTATCAAAAGAAATTACAAAAGCATGACTACAAGCCAGTTAAAATTAGATTGTTCTTGCTTTGTGTAGAATGTAAAGCTCAAGAATTAGATAGGCAGAAAGCCAGCTAACTAATAAATTCAAAATTGTAAAACATATTTAACTGCTGCCTCTAGTTACAGGGAAATTTACATGAGAAAGACTGAATAGTACTCTACAGGGAAGATGCAGAAAGAAAAGGTAACTGCCTAACTAGCAATTTGAAGGAAATCTTTGGAAATGTGGTAACTGATGGAAATCAGGGGTGAGGGTAGGGTGGGCTTACAGACAAATACTTAAGACTGGATTGAAACACTGAAATCATCTTTAAAAGAAAAATAAAACAGCAAGACCACTGGAAACTTTTGTGTACTTGGCTTCCCTAAAGTGCAATAAAATACTACACATATAATTGAAAGGGGGGAAGCTATTAGACAAAACCAGCTTGTGAACAGAATTGAAGGATGAAGAAATAAAAAATACAAAGAACCAGCAGGGTGAGTAGAAGCCTCTTACAAAGCAGGCAGAAAGGGAAACCACATCCTGCAGTTTATCACACAGTATCACACCTACTCATCCCCCTCTCCATTTTTCTATCCACTTCCTGTAAAAAGAGGGCCCTTGGCATAAAGTCCTTGGACAAATGATGGCAGTTTAGTAAATTAAGCACTAGAGGGCGAAATTTTCCACATTATCATACTGATTTGCACACTTTGAACCATAGAAAAAAGCCTGCTTTCTATTCAACAGCAAAGCCCATAATAAAATGAGATTTATAAATAATAATTAAAAAACCTCCACTGGAGTAATAAAGTAACAACCAAATCTGAAAAACACAGCTGTGGAATTTCAGATAATAGAAAAAGCCATGGTTCCTGAATCAGGACATCTATGTATTGTCTTATCTTTTCCATTAATATAATCTATGTCTATGCTGGGAATGATAAAAATGAAGAGGAATAGCTCTGCTGGAGAAGGAGGAACAATCTCCTCCTGTACCAGTCAGATCAGATTTGACGATACACATACACAAATAACAATAAAAAAAAATGAAGAGGAATAATGGGGCATTCACAGTTAAAATGAATTTTCAAAATCTATCCTAAAGTACAAAGCCATGATAGGGTACTATCCATATGCATACAAGAAAGACCTGTTGGTATAACTATTATTCAAATATGAGTATCAAACACTAAAGTAAAAGAGAAAGGAACTGAGGCCTTTCATCAACCTAGCTTAGTAGTAAGAAACTGTACTACTAATCCAAAGGCACCGGGTTAGAATCCACCAGCTGTTTCACAGGAGGAAAAATGAGCAATCTCCTCCCACGCACCTGCCTCTGAAAACCCAGTGGAGGATCAGGTATTGATTACAATTCAACAACACACAACAAGCAACATCAACTTTTAAAGTCTGAAACTGATTGAATGAACAAGCAATCAAAATACATTAATAGTAATTGGTGACTACAAAAAAAGTTGTAAATAAAGAAAGAGGCCTGGCAGGTGTAAAATATGGCTGTGATGACAGAAGTGAAGCTGGAGATCAAGTAACAGAATGTTGTAAAGTTAATGACTTATTTATAGTAAAAACCTGCTTTGAAAAATAAATAGTAACTATAAACATGGATTTCACCTGATGGACTACTCATAAATCATACTAACTACATCTGTGGAAAGAGGTAATGTAGAGGAAAACTCAATTATATAGCAGTTAAAAGAAGGCTACTAGTGGCTGATTGTGGAATAGACCATCAATTACTCATTAGCAAGTTCAAACAGAAATTAGAGAAACTGAAAACAAGTTCACAACAATCCAAACACAACCTTGAGTCTATCCCACTTGAATTAAAAAAAATTTTCTCATGAAAAAGATTTGATGATAATAACAACAAAAAGGATTTGATGCATTCAAGACAAACTGATGGAAGACCAGATGAGTTGGGGGGATGATATTAACTACGAAGGAGGCAAAAGGTCATTGTTACAAAGACAGGAGAGAAAGAAAAGATCTCATGGACTGCCAAAAGAACAAATAAATTTGTCTTGGAAGAAGTGAAACCAGGGTGCTCCTTAGAGGCCAGGACAGTCAGACTGTCTCACATACTTTGTTCATGTTATCAGGAGATAGTTATTATGCTGGGAAAGGTAGAAGCTCAGTGAAACAGAAGACAAACCTCAATGACATGGTCTGACCCAGTTACTGTTAACAAGGGGCTTAAGCAAGTCAGAGATGGTGAGGACAGTACAGGAGAGGTCAGAGTTCACACTTGCTGTTCCTGGAGCCAGTATGAGTCCTGGTTGACTCAACAGTACCTAACAACAACATGCAACATTTATCACGTCAAAGTCATCTACCTTGAGTTTAATTTTCCTTATTTGAAAATAAAGTGGCCAATTTATCATCTGTAAAGCTAGTTTTTGAAAGCCAAGTTCAAAAGCTAAAATTCTAAAATATTCTAGGATAATTCACTAGGGCCTTTCAAAACCAAAATAAGAATGAAAATGAGCGTCATACTTTATAGCAATACTTCTTTACACACTCTGCATTTGTTTTTGCACATGCTTTCACTTTTTATGTAGGCTCTTTTCCTTCTCAAAGAATGGTTTCATATAAGTAAGAACATTTTTAAAAGTCTTGCTTTAAACCAAATAGAAATATGTGCGTGATTTTTATGTATCATATCTCTGATTATAGGTAAAATATATTTTATTTAAAGAAACGGGCCGTGTTTTCATGAAATTTCAATTATTAAATAACAAAGTAAGCTAAGCTATCTTAATTATGATTTAGTCAGTGTGGGACGGTAGCTACTTTTGATCTCCAATGGAGATACTAGTTTGGTGTCCTTTTTAGAACTGTAATATATAAGATCACAGGTAAATAAAACCAAACTAATTACTAAACTCACTAAAATAATATCATCTTAATTTAAATATTCAAATACCTGTACTGCTGAGAAACCAAGGACATGGAAACAGTGTAAAGAACCAAAAATCCACATTGTCATAGATTACAGGAAAGTCAATAACTTACCGTCTTATTTTCTCAAATATAAAAATCACTTACCTTGTGAAGCATCAAGAATCACAAGTGGTATCACACAATGGGGGATAAAAGTGACACTGTTATAAAATATTTTAATGATCAGCTCCTTTTGAAGAGCAGAAAATGAACACACCTTTGCCAAGATGCGTGTTGATAGACATATATCTTGCTGTTCCAGTTAAACTTTTGTGTTCCCTATAAGGTATATGTTTTTTGGTTTCAGGGTCAATGTATTCCTTAGCCAGTCCAAAGTCTATAATGTGTATAACGTGTTCTTTCTTATTGCCTTGCCGACCAATCAGGAAGTTCTCTGGCTTGACATCTCGGTAAATGAGATTCTTTGAGTGTACATATTCCATTCGAGAAAGCTAAGAGAGAAGACAGAGGAAAGATTAATACTCTAAAGAAGTACGCTTGTTGTTATTGTTGTGTACCATAGAGTAGGAACTGACCCATACCTGACTCTCCAGTGCGTTTTCAGAGGCAGTTAATTACATGGGAGGAGAGTGCCCATCTTCCCATAAAGAAGTATGCTAGATAAAAACAAAACAAAACAACTCCCCCAAAAAAACCCCACAAAACATTTTCTCTTATCAACTCTAAATGCTAATAACAGAAATAAAAATTTTAAAATTATCTCTTACTCACCATCCAGAGTTACTTTATTGATTTGTAAGCTAAAATAAAAAATATTTTCTGACAGCAAGTTTAGGCAAATGGTACAGTTCAGCTAAAATGGTAATACATCTCTTAACGTCACAATGTGGAAACGATAAACAGAACTGGCTACATTAATGATACTTCAAAAGTTAAACATTTGAGAACAAACACAGACTTCCAGGTAGGATAGCAGAAGAGAGATACGTTCACCACCTGAGACAGAAGCCACTGTCACATCCACCTCCTGCCCAGATCCCTCTTTATTCAGTCAGATGGATTTTCCAATACAGTTCTCTTTTATATGAAGACGAAAAGTGAGGCCCAGATGGCCTGATGACACACAGCTAATCAGCAGCAGAGTTAAGACTGTAGTTTTCATATTAAATTAAATATAATTCAAAGCAATAACTATTATTGTCCCCAAATTTCAAGTTATTTCTCACAAAGCTTTTCTATTTAGTATAAAAAGGGAAGCTTAGGTGGTTAAAATTTTGGACTCAAAAGTTAGGATAAATTTTCTAACATTTCCAAGTTACTACTAGCCAGCGGGAGAGAACATCACTACACTTCAAACAAAGTATGTGTATCCATATTGGCAGATAACAGACTTCACAAAGGAACTGCCTCAGCTGCTCCCTAGTTGACACTAGCGTGTGATCTGGTGAGTGCTGCCGAAAGAGCTGTTGATAGCTGTGTCAGGCTCTATAAGAACTGGAGCCCAGAGAACTAACAGGTTCTCTGCCACACAACTTCTGAATCTCAGTGTTACAACCCAGTCTTTTCTTGGAAGGAACAGTGAAGGGATAGGCAGAATAATGACAAAACCTTACAGCTAAACGTTTAAAGCCTATAAATAAAACAAACATCAAATAAATTACTTATATTTGTATATCTTTACCCCATCATACTCTTTCTTCCTAATTTATATTATACACTTGAACTTCAGTTAACAGTAAGGTACTGCTCCAAGGTGCAGATTCTTAAAACAGAGCAAACTGCAGAAGTAGTATAACTTCTCTGGATTAACTGTTCCTGTCCCAGATAGTTTCCTAAAATGTTGTCAAGCCTGCAAACAGCCATTCACTAGTTGTTACCACAGATGGTGAGTCATCATCAAAGGCCCACAAGGATGTGGTGGAGGAAATTGCCTTTCCTCTTGCAAAGTAGCAACAGCAACTTACCAACTGGATGGCTATCATTAACACCGTCTTTAAAGTAAAAGTTCGGTCACAGAGGTCAAACAAGTCCTCCAAGCTAGGGCCAAGAAGTTCCAGCACCATGGCATTGTATTTCCCACATGGTCCAAAGTAATATACCTGTGGGAGACCTTCACCTACAAGGAGAAGAAAAATGGGATACAGGGTGGGAGACACAGAAACAAAACCATAAGAAAGAGCACCAGCACTGAGTAGATATAAAAGAAAGTGCAATCTGTGAGATTTCCATTTCCCTTCATAGTTCCTATTAGGAACTTAAAACTACCAAAATAGCTTCAACGGGAATATTGGTAGAAAGGGTTAAGGCATCACACAGTATGTTCAAATAAGCAGTTATTTAATAGTATGGTATCAAAGGCATTTCTACTGGTATCTAAGACAGAAAATAGTCCGTGATCCATTACTGGATCAGAGGGTGAACTTCTTTCTCCCCAAAGGATGCCGGAATTGCAGTACCATAAAAGGTTCAAAGGCCAGTTCACTGAGTTCAAAGACCAAGCTAACAGATCTTGTTGCATTAGGTGGTTTCATATGAAGCCAAAACCACAGGAGTAGTTTACAACTGTTGCTCAACTCAGATTAAAGGGGTGAGGTCACAGAGGGTGTGGATGGTCCCCTGGCCGGCACAACTGGCCTTCTCACAGCAAGTCTCTGCAGTTTTCCTGTTTTCTATCAGCTGAAAAAGTCAACAAACACTCAGGACTTGGTTGCTGATAAGTAATCAAGAAAGAAAAAAGAAAGGCACTAGAGCTGATTTTCCTCAGATTTGCAATTCATAGTTAAAGAAGTCAAAATATCACTAACATTCTCTTTAACAAGCTGTTTATGCTTGGGTTTCATTTTTTCAAATTGTTACACATTTTCTTCCTCATCTTCCCTCCCTTCTCCCCCAGCCCTCCCCTCAATCCACCCCTTGTTCCAGACTGTTGTCATATTGTTCTGTTTTTTAAAAAGTTTTATTTTATATTGGTTTGCATACAAAATTAACATACACTGTGTTTCACACATTCATTCATTCATTCATATTGTATTTCATATGATCATTCCCAAACACTGTGTTTTATAAAATTAATCACCATTGATCTATGCCTACTATTTATCTTTCTTTGAGGATATATTTTTTTTATCTTATATTGGTTCCATACAAAATTCATATATTGTGTTTCATTCATATACATTGTGTTTCATACATTCCTTCATTAACATTGTGATACATTAATGATTATTCCCATACCTTGCAATTTATATAACTAATCATTGATCTATGTCCTCTATCACCCTGTCCCCTGTCTTTTCATATTCCCAACTACATCTTTCCTAATTCTATCACCTTTTGCTCACCAAACTCTGCAATCCCATGATTTTCTCCTCCCCATCCTCAGGCTTCCTACCTGCTTCCGTTTTTCCTTACATCTACTAGTTATCCTTCTATTTCTTTTTAATATATATCCTTCTATTTCTAATCAGCTACTAGTGAATGAATTTTTTTCTTACAGTTTATTATACATATGACTTCCGCAGTAAATAGTGTTAAATGGTAACTTGTGAAGAATGGATACAAATTAAGACTATATTAGACATATACAGATAAAAAAGGTTTGGTGGCCCAGTGTCAAGAGCTGTGCTGTATTGCCAAAGGTTTCAATGCACCAGTTGCTGAAGAGCTGGATTTGAGAAGACGAAGGATAGGCAACCTCCTCCTCTGTGATTTACTGCCTCAGAAAACTCACTGGAGGGTCAGCTATGAGTCAGTTTTGACTTGACAGCATACAACTCAGTGTAACTCACTTTTTGTTGTTGTGTATCGTGGAATTGGATTCACTGGCACAGAAGGAGCTTGCACCTACTTCTCCAGCAGAGCATCTGGCAGATTCAAACCGCACATCTTTGGGATTGCAGCGCAGTTTTTTTATTCACCAGGCCACCAGAGCTCCCTTGGTATATAACTCATTTCTATAATCTATGTATTTCCAGTATTTTACACACTACATCATTTATCTTGTTCAAAACAATTGGCCTTTTTTTTTTTAAAAAAAAAATCTCCTCCTGGGCAATTAACTGTCTCTGAAAACTCACTGGAGGGTCAGCTATGAGTCAGTTCTCACTCTATGATACACTACCACCACCACCACCAAAACAATACCACAACCTCAATAAATGTCTTCTGAATTGTGCCTGTGGTTGTTTTAATTCTCTCAACCTCTAAAAGGAAACAGAATTTAATTTTTTCTCATGTTGTTTTGAGGAGCCCAGTCTTCACTTTGCTTAAAATACACAAAACCTAACAGCTGGGAGCTCTGGTGGCATAGTGGCAAGAAGCTGCGCTGCAATCCCAAAGGCACGTGGCTTGAATCCACCAGATGCTTTGCTGGAGAAGGAGGAGCAATCTCTTACTGTACCAGTCAGATCCAATTCAATGGTACACACACACACACAAAACAGTAAAATAATAAATACAAAACAAAACAAAAAACCTAACAGCTGTTACCACTGAGTTCTGCTAGAAATTAAAGCAAAACACTCTAGAGATTTATTGCCTTTATTAATCAGATAAGAAATAGATGTAGTTGGGGATTTATTTAATTTATGTCCTATGTGATAGTTTTAAATGTTACAAAAATCTGACTTTCCTAACAGAAATGTTTTCTTATTCCTCAAAGCAGGTAAAGGCAGAGACTGCGGATGTCTGTCCAATAGCTACCTTCTCCTTCCCTTAATAAAGGAACCCCTAATTATGGAAAACAGAAGTATTTCCTAGGTGAGCTCTGGTGGCCTAGTGGCAAGAAGCTGCACTGAAATCCTAGAAGTACGCGGTTTGAATCCACCAGATGCTCTGCTGGAGGAGGAAAAATCTCCTCCTGTACCAGCCAGATCTGATTTGACAGTATACACACACAAAATAATAAAAATAAAATAAAATAAAAAAAGAAGTATTTCCTAATAAAAATATTACATATTTCCAAGCAGGTAAAGGCAAAGACTGTGTAGTCTGTACAATATCCACTCTCTCTTTCTTCCTCAATAAATGAACCCCTAATTATGGCAAATAGCAACATGTCCAGTTTTAACTTTTCAGTCTCCCTTGACAAAAATGAATAACCAAAAGCATAAAAAGCAGAGACTGTTGAGTGGGATGGGGTGGGTCTGCAAAGCTCTTGCAAAGGACCTGACTCAAACATACTGAGAAGAAAGCAGAAAGAATCCAAGTCTCTGATGGCTCTACCAACGAAGTACTTCACTTCCTGTGAACTTCTTTACCTAAGAGAAAAATCAATTTCTATCTTGACTAAGATTTTAGAATTTTTATTTTTCCTTCCCTAGTCAAACCTAATCCTAAATTTTGGTTAACTTGCAAATCTGGGCATAATATCCTCCTTTTTAAGCACAAGGTGAAAGTCAGACCCCTTAGAAAAAGAATTTTGGCAAAATTTCCTAAATTTGCTTATAATACTTTACAGAGCAATTTAAAATGAGAAAATTTTTTTTTCTTGTTTTTGAAAATCTTTAGTATCAATCTAGCAACAAGTTTTTACCAGAAGTTTCCATGTTTACAAAGAAGTAAAAAAACATTGTTGGTTAATTTCTGTAATTTCTAACTCCTGCTAAGGCAAAGACCTAAGCAACTGTTAGTAACTGAATACTGCTTCTTAAAAGTACACTGTTAATAGTGCTCTGGTGGCCTTGTGGCAAGAAACTGCACTGCAATCCCAGAGGTACATGGTTCGAATCCACCAGATGCTCTGCTGGAGAAGGAGGGGCAATCTCTTCCTGTACCAGTCAGATCCAATTTGATGGTACACACAATAATAGTAATAATAATAATAATAAAATAAATAATTATTTTTACTTTGTTACTTGAGAGCATTATGCTAAGTGAACTAACTCAGTCCCATAAAGACAAATACTGTATAAGGCCATTATTGTAGAACAAGTATGAGGATCCAAGGGGAAGGGAGCAGAAGGGTTAGGATATGGGAGAGTGAAAAGGTGGGAGTAGGGAGGGTGTTAATCATAGCATCACACACTTTGATGAATGGAGGGAGGAGTGGCTAAAGGAAATAGGAAAGATCTGATGTGAAAAACTATACAAACTTTGTAAGTAATCCAGTTGTTGTTGTTGTTAAGTGCTGTCATGTAGATAGCTCATAGCGACCCTATGAACAAAAGCCCCCAACACTTGCATGACTTTCATCCTTTTCTAGGTTCATAGGGTTTCCGGAGCAAGCTATTTACGGAAGTGAAAGCCACTCCTGCTTCCAAGCTTGTTTTAATCGGGGAGCTCCACCAAACACAAGTTACCTCTGTATGACAAGTGGATACAACAGGGCTCTACAACCTAGTAGAATGTTTGACCCAAAACAATTTTATTTTTATTTTTTTTTTTTTTGACCCAAAACAATTAAATATAGGCCTGAGGACTGTGGATTAGAGTCACCTACCTTTGTAATCCAGTATAAAATAAACTTTTTTTTTTAAGTACCTTGTTGTTTTTGTGTACTATAGTAGACACTCCAACAGGTTTTTAGAAGCAGTTAATCACATAGGAGAAGATAGCTCATCTTTCTCTCATGGAGCAGCTGGTGGATTTGAACTTCGTCCCTTCAGGATTGCAGGGCAGCTTTTTACCACTAGACCTACTAGTACTAGACCTACAAGTACCCTGAGACTTCCAATACCCTAAAGGAGGCTACCGGATGCTCAAGACAACTTCTAGGTTACTCTGTGGTGTCTATGTGGGAGAGAGTCTAGGTTTAACATGTTAGTGTAGAAAGTGTTCAAATTGGTGTCCTATAAGAAATCTGAAGGACAACTACCAGGCCAACTGACTGGAAAAGATCCATATTTATTCCCATTCCAAAGAAAGGTGACCTGACAGTTTGGAAATCATCATACAATATCACTCATATCACATGCAAGCAAAATTCTGCTGAGGATTATCCAGAAATGACTAGAACAGTAGAGAACTACCTGAAATACAAGCTAGGTTTAGAAGAGGCCATGGCACTATGGACATTTGTGCCAAGATGGATCTTGGCAGAAAGAGTATCAGAAGGATATCTATCTGTGTTTCATTGACTAAGCAAATGTACTTTACTGTGCAAATCACAACAAATTGTGGTTAACCCTGAGGAGAATGGGAATTGCTGAACACTTGATTGTGCTTATGAGAAACCTATACTTGGACCAGGAAGCAGTCCTCAGAACAGCGCACTAAGAATATCTAACTGTAAAGCAAATTCAAATAAATCTTGTCTATAATCTGGAGTGGAAAATAATATCCATATAATATTTGTAAAGAATATATGTTGGTAATGACAGTCTTCTAAAAAACTGAAGAAAATCCTCTCAAGATATAATGAGCTCAGCAATCCCCTTCTTTTCTTGTTTTTCTCGAGCTTTTTTGTTTCCTTAAAGAAACAGAATAATTTTTCTCCCAAAAGCAGTCTCTGCTTTTGGTCTCACTGACGGTAGTGATTAAGAAATCACTTGTAAAACTCTACTGAAATGTCCTGAAGTATTTTTGTGAGTGATCAGACTATTAACAAACGGAGGATTATTATCAACAGGATTAATAAAATTTAATCTACTTCAAGAAAGCACAAAGAATAAAGAGATAAACTTAGGACAGTCCACAGGAAAAGGTGAAAGGGAGAAGAGAAAACACTGTCTTTTAAATTCAGATAAGAACTATATAAAAATAATACATTACAATGACATGAGAGAACGCACAGCATTTTTTAAGAACAAAGAGAATCCCTCTCACTTCTCTGACTGAAAAATGCCCCATTGCAATATGAACCATTTCAACATATGAATCTAAACAAAAGGCTAGTTTAATAACAAAAACAGCCAGACCCAGAATGAAGAACCAGGATTACTGTCTGCCCTATAATGAACAATGTTTTACAATCATCTTGTTCACAACCTCTTGGGAGCAGCAATATTATTAGACATGGACTTAGATTTGTATGGTGTGGGAAGAGAAGGTAAGGAAGGCCAAGGGCGGGGCTGCACGCGCGCTACACTGACTGGCTCAGCGTGTGCCTACCCTACGCCGGCAGGCGCGGGTAACCCGTTGAACCCCATTCGTGATGGGGATCGGGGATTGCAATTATTCCCCATGAACGAGGAATTCCCAGTAAGTGCGGGTCATAAGCTTGCGTTGATTAAGTCCCTGCCCTTTGTACACACCGCCCGTCGCTACTACCGATTGGATGGTTTAGTGAGGCCCTCGGATCGGCCCCGCCGGGGTCGGCCCACG
>NW_006400013.1:2876559-2918996 GCF_000299155.1 Elephantulus edwardii
TCCGCGCCGTGCCTTCGCCGGGAGGGGTTTGCGGGGCGGCCGCCCGTCCCCCACCCATCCCCTCTCCCCGTGGCGCCTGTGCGTATGTAAAATAAAAAAAAAAAAAGAAAAGAAAAAAAAAAGGAAGGCCAAGGGGAGAGGAATAAGCTCACATTTTTGAGCCACAGATGAGAAGTATTTACAGTTTATTATACATATGCAATGATCAAAGCTTTTAGCCTCAAAGCAATTCCAAAGTTTTATTTCTCTAAAGGAGTCACAAAGAAAGTCCAAGATAGGAGAGGAGTTACTTCTATAATAGCATCTAAGAGAAAAAACTTTTTAAAAGTATGCTATGTAGGGGAGAGGTCCTTGACAGCAGATTTTCCTAAGTTTTGACTGCTGGTCCTACTGTATTGGGAAAATCTGCTCTCAAGGACCTCTCCAATGTTCTAGAGAACAACAATGTCAGTTTAAAGACTAAGGTGCACCTGATCCAAGTCATAGTCTTTTCAATTACTTGCTAAGCATCTGAAAGTTGGACAATGACTAAGGATGATAGAAGAATCAATGTCTTTGAGGGCCTGCCAAGAGAATAAATAGGTCTGTCTTGGGGAAAGTGTAACCAGAGTGCAACGGAAAGGCAAGGACAATGAAATGTCTCACATATTTTGGGCAAGTTTTCAGTCAGGGGTCGTGGGGGTGGGAAGTTCTTGGAAAAAGACATCGTACTGGGAAAGGTGGAGAGTCAGTGAAAGAAAGGAAAAGCCTCAACAGAACAGAATAACACAGTGATTTTAACAATGGTCTCAAACATATCTGTGATGATAAGGATGGCACAGGACAGGGCAGGGTTCAGACTGATTGTACATAGCACAGCTATGTTCAGACTGGTTGTTCATAGTTGTGTAGTCTATTTGATGGCCCTTAACAGCAATAACAATGTATTAGAGAAAGCAGCAGATTATTTACCTTTTCAGAAAGGCTACTTCTGAATGGGACTAGTAACATTGTCGAATCAAAAATAAACAAAAATCTAGTTTCTGAAGATACCTACTTTCCTTCCTGTATTAAAGTGATTAGGTTACAAAGATAGAAGATACACTGCATTTCAAAAGATGCCTCAAAAGCTAAGAGACGATCAGGCATCTGAATAAATACAAAGTCAAGAAAGTTCTAGCCAGCATTTAGGAAGAAATGAGAAGATAAAATAAGGTTACCAGTCCTTGGAGAAAGAGGTCGTGCAGGGAAGGTAGAGGGTCAAAGAAAGACCCTCGACGAGATGTACTGCCACAGTAGGCTTGAGTATGAGAAAGATTGTAAGGATGTTGCAGAATAGGGCAAAATTCCTATCTGTTGTTCAGAAGGTACAGCAATTGGCAGACAGAGATGAATTTAATGAAATAACATATGAGCAAGAGCCTATGGTGGTGAAGGAAGAAGTGCAAGCTGCTCTGAAGGAAATAGAAAAAAATAAGGCTCCAGGAATAGATGGTATACCAATTGACATATTTCAGCTAATGGATGCTGTCCTGGATGTGCTCACCAAGTTGTGCCAAGAAATCTGGAGAACAACCACTTGGCCAACTGACTGGAAGAGATCTATATTTGTTCCCATTCCAAAGAAGGGTGACCCAACAGAGTGTGGAAACTATGGAACAATCTCACTGATCTCACATGCAAGCAAGATTTTACTGAAGATTATCCAAAACCAACTGGAACAGCACATCAACAGAGAACTGCCAGAAGTCTAGGCTGGGTTTAGAAGGGGTCGTGGTACTAAAGATGTTGTAGCTGATGTTAGATGGATCTTAGCTGAAAGCAGGGAATGCCAGAAGAATGTCTATCTGTGTTTCATTAATTATGTAAAGGCGTTTGACTGTGTGGATCATAACAAACTGTGGCTGACTCTGAGAAGAATGGGAATCCCAGAACACTTGATCGTTCTAATGCAAAAGCTATACATGGATCAAGAGGCAGTCGTCAGAATAGAGCAAGGAAACACTGCATGTTTCAAAATTGCGAAGGGAGTATGTGAGGGATGTGTCCTATATCCATACCTTTTCAACATATATTCAGAACAGATTATCCTGGAGGCTGGGCTCTATGAGGAAAAGTGTGGCATTAGGATTGGTGAAAGATCTATTAACAATCTGCAGTATGCAGATGACACAACCCTGCTTGCTGAAACTGACGAGGACCTGAGATGCTTGCTGCAGAGGGTCAAGGACTGCAGCCTTCAGTATGGATTGAGGCTCAATGAGAAGACAGATTCTCACCACTGGACCAATTGGCAGCATCAGGATGGATGGTAAAGAGATTGAGATTGTTAACAACTTTAGTCTGCTTGGCTTCACGGTCAACACTCTTGGCACCAGTAGCCAGGAAATTAAAAAAACGTACTGCAATGGGAAAGGCTGTTGTTTGGGACCTCTCCAAAGTACTGAAAAGCAATGGTGTCACTCTGAAGACTAGGTGCATCTGATACAGGCCATGGTCTTTGCAATCACTTGTTATGCGTCAGAGAGTTGGACAATGACTAGGAAGGATAGAAGGGGAATTGATGTCTTTGAGCTGTGGTGCTGGAGAAGAGTATTGAATTGGACTGCCAAGAAAACAAACAGATTCATTCTGGAAAGGGTTAAACTGGGTGGCTCCTTGGAGGCAAGGATTCTGGGCCTTTGTCTGACACACTCTGAACATGCTGTAAGGAGGGACAAGTCCTTGGAGAGGGACATCATGCTTGGGAGGGTGGAGGGACGGTGCAAGGGGGCAAGACCCTCTATGAAGTGGACTGATTCAGTGACTGGGGTAATCGGGATGGGTATGTTAGAGGCAGTGAGATTTGCACAGGATAGAGCAGGGTTTAGGGCTATTGTACACAGGTCGCTATGAGTTGCAAGTGATTCAACGACACATAACAACAACAGTGTACTTACAAAGTTCACATACATTGATTTTTACACTAATTACTCCATTTTATGGATCAGCGAAACTTCTGAGACATGTGTGACCTTTCCTAGGTAATAAGATTCCCAATTGACAGAACTCAGTTCTTTCAACCTGGGATTCTTTCCACCAAGTTAACATTTCATTGTTTCCAGTAATTCTTTGCCCTCTTCACTAGCAGCTTGATCTGTCCTAACAACTCCTTGGCTCCTATCATTATTCTATATACCCCTTTATGAATATCATCTTTTCTTGTTACATAACCATCTCTCTTCTATTTTCAAATCTATCAGTCCCAATGCGTAACCTGGAATTTGGCCCACATAAGTACAACCTTCTTTAAACTATAAAAATGCTAATAAACTCATCCTAAAAACCTTAAACAAGCCAGAACCAGTAAACATACATGTAGATAAAGTATACACACAAAACGGACAGCTATTATTCTGCTTCAACAAAATTAACACCAACAGAATATCAAATTAAAAAAAAAATTCATCATGATCAATTGGGATTAATACTATTAGAAAAACAATCAATGTAATCCATCATAACAATAAAACAAAGGAAAAGAACCACATGGTCATCTCAATTAACACAGAAAACTCATTTTACAAATAGAACACCCTTTCTTGAGAAAAACACTCAACAAAATAGGAAAAGAGGGGAATTCCTCAACAAAATTATATATGAAAACCCAACACTAACACTGCTCTCAATAAAGAGATTGAAGGCATTGCTTTTGTGAACGGAATTCAGACAAGGCAACTTTTTCTCACAGCTCTTATTTAATATTGTATTGGAAGTCTTACTCAGAGGAATAAGTCAAGAAAAGGAATTACAAAGCGTTCATGTTTGTCATAAGTGAAATTACCTCTATAGATGATATAATCCTATATACAGAAAATCCCCAAAGACTCAGCCAAAAATCAGTAGATCTAACTGACCAAATCAGGAAAGTGCAGGATATAAGCTGAACACAAAAAATCAGTGAGATTCCTTTACAGTAACAAAGAGAACTCTGTGAAAGAAAATATACCAAAACACCAGGACAAGTAACTCAAGGAGACCTACATAAATGGAAAATCTCATACTGCACCATACCACAGGTCAGTACAATTTACAAAACAATGAAATCTCAACCCAGATCTTGTCATTATTTTTCAAAGAGATAGAAGAAGTAATCAACTTCAAATGGAAAGGAAAGATGTCTCAGACAAACATAATGACACTTAAGAAAAACAAAGTAGGAGGCCTTACATATTCTGATCTCAAAACCTACTACACAGTCACAGTAATCAAGACAGTTTAGTCTGGTACAGAGATGAGACAAAGAATAACAGAACTGAACTGAACCCACAGATAAATCCATCCACTTATGGATAGCTGATCTTTGACAAAGAGGTGAAAGTAAGTGGGAAAGACGGCCTCTTTAACAAATGGTGCTGGGAAAACTAGATGTTTATTGGCATCAGGAGATCAAGAGAGATACTGCACTGGCAAAGTCTATAGTGAGGGACCCTCTACAAACTACTGAGGAGTAATGATGTCAGTTTGAGGACTAAGGTGCATCTGATTCAGGCCTTGGTCTCTTTGATTAATTACTATGCATCTGAGAACTAGACCATGAATAAGGATTATACCAGAAGATTGATGACTTTGAACTGTGGAGTTGGAGAAAAGTATTGAATATACTATGACTGTCAAAAGAACAAACCGATTATCTTGGAGAAGGTGCAGCTAGAGTGCTCCTTGGAGACAAAGATGATAAAGCTTCATCTCACATACCTTAGTTATGTTGCTGGGAGGAGAGGTTATTCCTTGGAGATGGACATCATACTTGGAAAGGGTGAGGGATGATGAAGAACAAGTAGGCCTCCAAAAGGTGGACTAACAAAATAACTGCAGCAATGGGCTTGAGTGTGTCAGAGACTGTGCGGATGGCACAGGATGGGACAGTGTTCAGATCTGTTGCTCACAGGGTTGCTATGTGTAGTATTCGAGTTCACGGCACCTAACAACATAAAACCTCAACAAAAAAACCACAAGCAATCCAATTACAAAATAGCACAGAACAGAAAAGGACTTTCCACTAAGGAAAGCATTCAGATGGCCAAAATTCCTAAGAAATGCTCAAAGCCATTAGGTATTCTCAACTCAACTTAATGCTGCCGAGATGTAACGGACTCATAGCTTACTCTCTAGCTGGTTTTCAGATTCTGCACATCACATTGGAGGAGTATGTCCATCTTTCTCTAGGGGAGCAAATGAGCAAATGACTGTCTTTGGGTTGGCAGCATTACTCCTTTCCCAAGACAACAATGGAATATCTCACTCTGGTAAGCAAATTTCAAACAGGATAGCAAACAACAAATGCTAGTTTGAGTGTATAGAGGGTGGAACTCTCACACACTGCTGGTGGGAATATAAAATGGCACAACCACTATAGAAAACAGCTTGGAACTTCCTTAGAAAGTTAGGAATAGAAATGCCATTTGAGCCAGCAATATCACTACTAAATATATACTAAAGAAAGAGCTGTGACACATATTGATACATATCTGCCACTTCCTCCCAATCCCACTCAGGTTCACTGCAGCATTATATACAAGAACAAAGAGTAAGAAACAATCCAAGTGTCCAGCAATGGACAAAGTCTAAAGAAGCTATGACACATTCACATAAAGGAGTATTATGTATCACAAAAAAAGATAAAAAGTTCATGAAATATTGTATAACATGGAAAAATCTAAAAAAAATTATGTTGTATAAATCAGTCATTAAAAGACAACTATGGTTTAAAACCACTAGTATAAAGAGCTAAAGAAAGGGCTACACACAAAATCAATTTTGGAGGGTTATAGTGATGTGAAGGGAGGGAGGTGGGGGTAAAAATTAATAAATACATAAGGTGGGTGAAGGTAAAGCCATGCAAAATAACAGACTAATGTTATGTACCATCAACTTGGAACGAAGCCATAGATGACCCTCTTGGTGGTTTTCTGAGGCAGTCAACTGCATGGGAGGAGACTGTCCATCTTTTTCTTGTGGAGCAGCTGCTAGATCTGAACCGCATGCCTTTAGGTTGGCAGCTCAATTCCTTACCACTAAACTACCAGAGCTCCCGTTAGATTGTTGTTGTTGTTGTTGTTGTGTGTACCAGAGTCAGAACCTACCCACTGCTGACCAACCAAAAAGTTTTCAGAGGCAGTTAATCACACACGGGAGGAGATTGCCCTTCTTCCATGGAGCAGCTGGTGGCCTTGAACCACGTGCATTCAGGATTGCAGTGCAGCTTCTTGCCACTAGGCCACCAGAGCTCCCTAAGGGATTATTAGATATTATAATTAATTATATTAACCAATGGTAATTAATATAAACAAAATGTGACTTGTAAACTTTCACTCAAATTTAAAAAAATAATAATAATAAAAAAATACTGCTTGGCAAATAACTTTTTTTGTCAACAGAGTTTAACTGTTCATAATAATATGCTTTTACACTATCACATTTGTTTACCATTTCCCCCTATGTTGGGCATTAGAGTTGTTTCCATATATTTATTGTTGTTGTTAGGTGCTAACGTGTTGGAACTAATTCAGAGATGACCCTTCAGAGAATTTTCAGGGACTGTAAATCACACGTCTTTCAGTCTGCAGCACAGCTCCTTTTCCCTAAGTCATTAGAGTTCTATTTGTTATTGTAATTTGTTATTAGAAACAGTTAATACAGCCAAAAGCTATTGCTCTGGCCTGGCCTGTATCCATTTCTTCCTTCTTCGGGTATCACCACTTACCCTTATAGTGAGCAAGCACCATTTCTCCCTCATTACTTCATGTGCTTTAAGTGGAGGTGGCCTATAGCCTATTATAACCCCAATAACTGATTCAGGCCAGTGCTCTACCACTCCACACTGGGAAACTCATTTATGAATGGGTGCTTAATCCATGTACGTATAATAAGATTCAACCCTAGGATTGTGTATGTGTATTCCTTTTTAGTAAAACTTTATAATTCCTATCAGTTTTTCATATACTTATTCATACCTATTTGTTTTGTTTTATAGCATTAGTCATAGAATTAATTAATGACAATGTCTGATTAACTCTTTATTGTTTACTGTCTTACCTTTCAAAATTCAACTTTTCTATTTAATAGTTTGTACTCCTCTCTCTCCCTTCCTATACCCATTAATGCTCCAAGAATGATTCTACAGTATGTAACTCAGGAATGAGCCAAGATATGTAAACCTTTAAGTAGTAGCAGTCTTATCCATCCATAACTGTAATTTGCTTTGTATCAAAATTGTTGTTTTGTTACTGACTTATGTCACTCAGCATCAATTCCTGTATAGTCACCCATATTGCAGTGTCACAAATTCCTTAATATTTTCAAATTTTGTTATACTGTATGTGTGAAAGTATCATTGTTTTAGTTTTCTGTTGATGGGCACTTGGGTTATTTTCAACTATCCAAAGTCCTGAGGAGAAATGATGTCAGTTTAAAGACTAAGGTGCTGATTTAAGTGATAGTCTTTCCATCACCTGCTATGCATCTGAGAGCTGAACAATGAATAAGGAGAATAATTAATGTATTTGTGTTGTGGTTTTGGAGAAGAGTGCTAAATATCCTATGGACTGCCAAAATACAAATAGATATGTCTTGGAGAAGGGACACCCAGAGTGTTCTTTGGCAAGGATGGGGAAGCTTTGCCTGACATACTTTTGGTGAGGGTCAGGAAAAAATAGAAGATCCTCCATGAGAGGGACTGATAGAATTTTTGAGGCAATGGGCTCAAGTGTGTTGGGGATGATAAGGATGGTGTAAGACAGGTCAGCATTCAGATCTGTACTTCTTAGAGTTGCTGTAAGTCATACATGATTCACCAGCACCTAGTAACAACCAAGCACGCTAGTAGTGAGACTGCTGGCTCAAATGTCATTTCCATTCCCAACTTTCCAAGGACGTGCCAAGCTGCTTTCTATAGTGGTTGTGCCATTTTACATTTCCACCAGCAGTGTTTGTAGTTTGCTTTCCTGTTGAACTCTGCTACTGTTACAGAGTGAGATGATATCTCATTGTTTTCTCTTGCTCCTCTCTAATAGCTAATGATTTCGAGCCTTCTTTGGTGAAGCATCTTTTCTATCCATTTTGTAATTATCAACTGTTAAGACTTTTTAAAAACTACTTATAGAATTTTAAATTAGAAAGAGACTTAACCTAGAGTTGCCAGAGACCACCACATGGAGAGAACCTATTTTAGAAGGAAGTTAAAGAAAAAGAGGAGTTGGACACCCGGAGACATCACATAAGACATTACTGAGACTCTTGGATCTGGATGGTCTGAAGCTAAAAATACTCCTAACTTTTCAGTCTTCTGAACCAAGAAATTGCCCTTCCCACCCTTTTCTAAAATTATTTTGAACCAGGACCTATGATGTACAAGTGAAAGAATCTGAACAGATATATGTTTGATCAGCTCAACTCAACTAATTGTCATTGAGTTGGAATCAATTCAGAGGTGACTCTCCAACAAATTTCTGGAAGGATGTAAAATGCACAATGGGAAGATTGTCCATATTTCTCCCACGGGATCACTCACCGGTGGATGTGAACCACCAGAGCTACCACCTTTGAGTTAGCAGTCAATTCACTAAAGACTGCACTGGTGCGTATCATTGAGTTGGAACTGATCCATAGCAGACCCTATGGTATGTTTTCAGAGGCAGTTAACAGCACAAAGGACACTGTCCGTCTTTCCCCGGCGAAGCTACAGAGTGCCTTTGGGATTTCAGTGCAGCTTCTTATCTTTAGGCTACCAGAGCTTCTTACATATGATACTGCACAAAAACTCTGTACACTCTTATTTTGAAAATGCATATAAATTTACCTGGTGGGTAAGATATTTAAAGAAGAAGTGTCACGGCACAAGGTATGTATATTTAACCTTTCAGTAGACTGCCAAGTCGCCAGAAATTGAAATTGTCTTTAGTTCCCAAATTATTCTTTGGTCTCTGTGCTGTTTCTTGTTCACTGTCTACCTTTGTTCCTACAGTATCATTATTGGAATAATGTTTATCCAAGAGATATTTAAACATGCTTTCTGAACCTGCCCTGATAAATTATTTTCCCAAAGTTCCTCAAAATGAATTATCTTCTAATTTTCAGTCACAGAGAAATCACTTGGGAAGTTGGACTTAATGAAGAATGTGGCATTAGTATAAGAGGAAGACTCAATCTGCATTATGCAGATGACACAATTTGCTTGCTTAAAAGCTAAGGAGGGCTTAAAAGACTTGCAACAAATTGGACAATTAAAACAGACATGGGGGGGAAGAAGAACGAACTGGGGAGGAGGGTGGAGAAAACAGTGCAACAATGAATGAATGAAAACCCAAAATCTCTGTAAATGTTCATTAAAACGAATAAAATTAAAAAAAAAAGACTTGCAACAAACTGAAATCCAAGTAGATATATGCACACCCATCTTTATTGCAGCTTTGTTCACAATAGCAAGGAGTTGGAAACAACCTAAGTGCCCATCAACAAATGAATGGATAGTGAAGCTGTATGCTGCATTGAAAAACGCATGCAATATTATTCAAAATGGTTGACTCTGGAGAACATTTTGCTGAGTGAAGTATCCCAGTCTCAAAAGGACAAATATTGCATGGTGCCACTGTTGTAAAAGAGGACTGACCTTGGGGTTGGGGAGAGACTGAGAAAGATGGGTTCAATAATGTCTACTGCATTGAAACAGATGAGGGAGAAAACGATTTAAAAGGGATATGTGATTAGGTATTTCTGTCATGACAGGAGTCTAGAGCGATGGCTACATGGTGGAGTGGACCTGGGGGAGGGTTTGTAATACAATGAAAGAATTTTTCTTTTACTTTTCCAAAAGGGTAGTGTTCTGAGGGGGAAGCCTGGGAGGGGAAAAATGTGCAACAATGAATGAATGGAAATCCAAAGCCTCTGTAAATTTTTACTGAACTAAATAATAAATTTAAATTAAAAAAAAATTTAAGTTAGAGTAAGGAAGGCAATGGATTTACAACTGCTCATGCTAATAACACTATATCGTGGCATGGAGGAGGAATAGTGGAACTGTATCCACATTTAAAATACTCTTCTTACCAAAATCATCTATGGAAAATAGGAACTGCATTGGAACATGTATCTCTGGATTAGAAATGACCATATGCTAATAATTCTAGCCTTAAACATAAAAGATTATATTGTTCAAAATTATTTGTTATATATTTGTTTAAATTTTCCCTCTTTTAACAACTGGGATCTAGAAGGAAGAGAAAAGACCAGAGAATGGCCAAAATTATTGGGGTAGCTATTGCTGCCAGTTTAGGGCCTGTGTCAGGAAAAAAGGAAGTCTTACTCATAATTGCTTCCACTATGGAAAGCTGGGCCACTTCAGTAGACAGTGTCACAGACGAGAGCCACAGATAGGCAAGGGAGAGGAAGCTCCCACTCACTTGCTTTAAGTGTGGATTTGAAGGACACATGGCCAGGGGTGGCCCACATCAGGTCCTCGTGGCTGACAGGCCCCAGCTCCCAGGTGGAAACAAAGGAGGATGCTTCAATGATTTAGATCCTCCCAGAAGAGCTGTGGGCGAGCATTAACACTACTGGTAAGTATATTCGTTTTGTCCTGGACACAAGAGCCTACTATTTGGTCCTAAAAGCCTTCTGAGGTCCCAACTCTTCTCACTATATCTTAGTTGTTGGAATTGACAGAAAACCTCATAAGCAGTTCCTTACTTCACCTCTGCCTTGCATGCGTACTTCTGAGCTGTAAAACAACCTGGTGGTAGATGGAATTTGCTCCAGGACTTAAGAACAATAAATGACATAGTTGAGCCTTTACATCTTGTGGTGCCTAACCTTTATACTACAATAGACAAAGTGCTAGTCAATAAGCCTTTTATTTTAAGAACTACCTTCCCTCTGTAACTTGATTTGTGCCACTGTTAGAACCTCTACTTGGAATATTATTGCTTTTAATTTTTGACTCATGTACTTTTAACGTGTTAGTTAAATTTGTGTCTTTTAGGCTGCAACAGTTCCATGATACATCTTCAAGGATATGAACATGTATGGCTAAGCACAATTGACAACAGTGCATCTAAATTCCAAAATCAATCTCCACAACAGTCTACATGTTTTCTATTGCCAAAGGGGCCCTTTAGAGTAGTGAGAGAAGATCTTCACCCTGAAACCCACAGCGTCCCTTTTCAGCAGGAAGTAGCTAAGAGAATACGCCGTCTCCTTTTCCTTATGAATCAGGATGAAGTCTCTCTCAGGGAGGAGTGATAGGGAATGGCAAAGGACACACTGACAGAGGAGATTAATCAGAACTGGCTTTGATAAGCACTGTGGCAATGGGACAATTAAAACAGACTTTCAAGGGGGGAAAAAAGAGGAACGAACTGAGGCCAGGTAGAGAAAACAGTGCAACAATTAATGAGTGGAAATCCAAAATCTCTGTAAATGTTCATTAAAATAAAATAAATTTTAAAAAAAAAGAAAAAAAGACTTGCAACAGATCAAGGACTATAACCTTCAATAGCTCAACATGAAAAAAAATTAAAATCTCATCATTGGGCCAATAGGCAACATCATGATAGAAAAAAGTAGAATAGGAAATCCAATGATTTAATTTTACTCAGATCCACAATCAACAATCTTGGCACTAGCTGCCCAGAAATAAAAAGATGTGATACACTGGGAAAATCTGCAGTGAGGAACTCTACAAAGTGCTGGAAAGCAAGGATGTCAGTTTCAAGACTAAGGTGTGCTTGATCCAAGTCCTAGTCATTTCAATTATTTGCTATACGTCTGAATATTGAACAGGGAATAAAGATGACAGGGGAAAAAAATAGATGCCTTTGAGTTGTGGTATTAGAGAAGGGTACTAAACATTCCTTGGACTGTCAAAAGAACAAACAGATATGTTCTGGTGAGGGTGCAGCCAAGGTGTTGCCTTGGGGCAAGGATAGTGAAACTCCATCTCACAAACGGTGAGCATGCAGCTAAGCAGGAACCAATCCTTGGAGAAAGATATTATGCTCAGAAAAGTAGAAAGTTAGAAGGAATGAAAGACTCTCAGTGAGATGGACTGACACAGTGACTGTAACAATGGGCTTCAGCGTGACAGAAATAAGAATGCCATGCGATAGGGCAGATACAGATCTGCTGTTCACAGTGTCGCTATGCAGTGTACTCTACTTGACAGCACCTAACAATAACCATTTGCTTTTATCCAAATTCCTGGTATTTCAGAGTCAGGAGATTCCTTCTTCCTATTATTTATGAAATTATAAGAAAAATCAATAAAATCATACTCCAAGCACAAAAGTCTACTGGCTATAAACTGTGTAGCTGCTTATAATAGGTTCTCCCAAATAACCCTAACAAATACTTCTGGGTATTGCAATTCTCATTTTATAAGTAAGACAAAAGATCAGTAGTTACTTGCTTATGTCATACAGTGAGCAAATGGTAGGACTTGAACCTACCAGTTCTGACTTTGCTGTCCTTTACCGCACCATATACATCCGCATTCTAAGTTCATGAACATTCAAAGTGGTGCTACATACTACTGAGTCATAATACTCTGATAAGAATTCACCTGATTTCTTGAAAGGATTCACAGATTAGTCTTGAATATAATCTTGATTACAACATACTGATGTTAATGTTGACATATTATTAAGTTATCCTAAGATAAAGAACATTATTTTCTCTTACAAAAACACAGGTAAGAAGATTATATCAAGAACACAGCAGTGGTACTTTTCTAATACAAATACCAAGGAAACAATCTTCAAAGTCTAATAAATTAAGTGTATAATTTAGGAATTCAGGAATAATGTGGCATATGTGTAGATTAATTTGGAGACCTAGTGTTCTAGTGATAAAGAGTTATGCTGCAAATCCAAAGGTATGTGGTTCAAATCCACTATCTGCACCATAAGAGAAAGATGGACAGTCTCCTCCTGTGTGATTTACAGCCTCTGAAAACGCTTTGGAGTGTCAACGATGAGTGGATTCTGACTCACTGGCATATAACAAGAACAAGATCAAACTAAAACAAAACATCCCAAAAAACTCCCAAACATTACCATCATACTGGATCTGACTCACAGCTGATCCTTCAGTAGGCTTCCAAGGTTATAAAAAATAATGAAGGAGACTACCCATCTTTCTAGCTTAGAGCCACTAGCTGATGTGAAATTCCAGATAGGAACTGCTTTTGAGTTAGCCGCACATTCCCTACAGACTACGTCACCAGAGTTCCCTTACAGTAATGTACAAAGTATAAAAAGTAGATAAACTCACTAGTTTAATAATAGCATGATAGCAGAGTGTTTCAGTTACCGTATTTTCTTAAAACTGTAATACATTTCTTAAGCATCAAAATAGCCCTGGGGAAGTGAAGTGTCAAGTGTCACATTTATTTTCTGAATGGGAAAGCAGAGATTAAGTGGCTTGTCAAATAACAAGTAGTCAATGGAACAGATGCGTCTCCCTGCTATCATTTTCTTATTTGAGCCTTCATCCAAATATCTTTCTACAGACAGAACAGATGTAACCTGATGGAACATTCAAGATGGCCTTATAATTTTGATCTGTGAGAAGACATGAAGACTCACTAGGGAGCAAAGTGAACTCATTTAGCTTGCTGATTTTCAGTTAGTCTGAGGAATAAATGCTGCAGTGTTCTGCTTTCTGTTTAAAATTCAATTAAGTTTAAAGTGTTCAGTGGTCATTTTGTCAATTCATCAAAAGTCACAAATGAGAATAAGGTGCTTTGTGAGCAGTAAAGAAGGGTGTTTAACCTTGATTGAGAGACTAAGGGAAGTCCCACAGATCAGAGGTCACTGATTATGAATCCTGAAAAATGTTTAAGAGCTGATGAGAGTGTAGGTTGAAGAATACCATGTCTCAGGCTGAATAAGCAGCAAATGCATAGGAAGCTAAAAGGAGATGACCCACAGGAGCTCTTTGAAATCTTATTTAAAAATGACAATTTTGCTTTCATTTGGAGTTTATTCTAACTTTGAATCCTTAGTTAAACAAATTTATTAAAAAAAGAGATTGCCAATAAAGTTGAAAGGGTAAAATAAAATAAAGCTGAAAATAAAAAAGGTCAAAAGAATACTATGGATCAGATTCCAAGATGGTGGCAGTGGAGAAAGCAGGGTGAGGAGCTGGTGGAGCACCAAGCCGCAGAGAAACAGGCCACTAGAGAGACTGTCACGGCACACAGAGACCAACACAGGGCTGAATTCAGAAATCAGCCCATCTACTTATGGTCAACTGATTTTTGACAAGGAGATGAAATCAGTTAAGTGGGGAAACGACAGCCTTTTTAAGAAATGGTGCTGGCAAAATTGGAAAACTATCTGCAGAAAACTCAAGCAAGATCCACCCTTTACTCCATACACAAAAACCAACTCAAAGTGGATCATGGACTTAGGACTAAAACTTCATTAAAGAAAAGCTTGGAAGAACTCTAGAAGTCCTAATCCACAACATAAACAGTCTTCCAAGCACCCTGGAAAATCTACAACCAGGAGAGGATAAAATAGATTAATCAAATCCCTATGCACATCCAAGTCTTGCTTTTTAACACTCTGAATTATTTTACAGCATATCTGCCCAGTACAATAATATATGTTACTTGATTTCTTGACTGCTGTTTCTGTGGGCACTGATGTGGATTCAAGTAAAACTAAATTTTTGACAATTTCACTATTTGCTATGATGTTGCTTATTGGTGCAGCATGAAGAATTGTATGCTTTGCACTGACTTAAGACTAAAAGTTACTGACCTTCACCAAGTACTTTAAGTTCTTGTCACTTTCACCAAGCACCTAGTACCAAAACCCAGAGTTACTGACTTGATTTGGATTCAGCGACACTCTATTAGGTTTCCAGTGCTAAATCTCAGTCTTGAAGTTTTGGGTTACCAATCCAATACACAATATGCTATGCCACCAGGCTCTTATTACCATGACGTTGTTGTCAGGTCAACTACAACTCACAGTGACACTACAGACAACAGATAAGAGGCTTGCCCTATCCTGTGTCATCATCATAATCTCGACCATGCTCAAGCCCATTGTTGCAGTCACTGTGGAATGACACACTTACTATTATAGAGTATTTGTTGTAGTATTTTCTCAGGACTGTATAGCCTTTCATATATCATGACTGCATGATAGCAATTGGATCAATAAATATTATAATAAATGGACAAAACCCAGAAATTGTCAATAATTTTATTTCATTCATACCAAAAATACAAAGTAACCATAAGGTGAAACCACAAAATCAAATAACACAAATCAAGTTTGTCTTTGGAGGGTAAGATTTTGAAGCTCCATCTCACATACTTTGGGAACATGGCCAGGAGAGACCAGTCTTTGGAGAAGGACATCATGCTCAGAAGGGTGGAGGGACAGTGCAGGAGAGGAAGACCCTAGATTAGAGGGACTGACACAATAACTGGGGCGATGGGGGTAGGTATGTCGGAGTCAGTGACACTGACTTAGGACATGACAGGTCTCAGAGCTGTTGTACATAGGGTTGCTATAAGTCTCAGGCTACTAGATAGCACATAGCAGGAACAACAACATAATCTGCTACCAAGAGTTTCTTAAGGTTTTAAAAAATACAAATGTTATTTGGATGACTAAGATATTTGCGACCAAAATAATGGTCTCTTTAGTTACCTCACATAAGCATGTAAAAGGCAGACAATGAGAAAGTCAGAAGAATGAATGCATTCTCAATATGTTGACAGAGACTACTGAATATATTGCAGACCACTAGAATAAACATACCAGTTTCAAAAGAATACAACCAAAAGTTCCCAGGAAGGGAGGATGGAGAGACTTCACTAAATTTCTCACTTGGACAGATTATTAACAAACAGTAGTAACAAAAAAAAAAAAAAAGGAAATCTTGTTTGGTAGAGGACTAGTGGAAAACTCTCAATAAGAGAAGTTGATAGAACAGTCACAAAAATGTGCTTAAAAAGAACACTACCCTGAAAATGGTACAAGATTGGGCAATGTTTCTTTTTTAATTATTTTTTCAAGTTTTTATTTTATTACTTTGTGTGCGTGTACTGTCAAATCCGATTTGACTGGTACAAGAGGAGATTACCCCTCCTTCTCCAGCAGAGCATCTGGTGGATTTGAACCACAAGCCTCTGGGATTGTAGTACAGCTTCTTGCCACTAGGCCACCAGAGCTCCCTGCAATGTTTCTTTTTAACCATAAAGCTGCCATAAGTTGGAGGCAACTCTACAGGTAACAGCAGTGCTTTACCATGAATACACTGGAAAAGAGTAAATTTTCTTTCAACTGAGGCTCTAGTTTCCTAAAGTGTGAAACATTACTGAAGATTATAAATAATCATATTTATAATTCTGTGATTATCAAACTGTCCAGAATGGGGCTAATATGTTTTCGTTAAGGAAATTAATTAGCTAGTGTAATGATGGAAAAGGCTTATAAAAGGGGCCTCCTTCATATTTCCATGTCAAGGAGGTTAGTCTGTACCGTCTTTTGGGACATAATTGTCTAATAAATCTATCCTTATACTTAAAATAAAAAAGCATTTAAGGGATAATATATTAAAGTAATATGAACTATAAAGAAAGAAAATAAAGGTGAAAGTTGTGTTAGGCTGCTGGAAAAAAAGCGTGGAGGTGGTCTTGCCTTTTAGGTGGGTGGAATACAAATTACTTGCTGAGAAAATGACAATATTGGCCATAAATGTTTAAAAATGGGATCTTTTCACTGATTTTTTTGTATTTTTACAGAAAAGTTATATTCTACAGAGATTTACCTAGCTAATAAACAGATTATTTTGACAAGAGATGTGAGGAATTCTCTATATGCAGTCTGTTACTAAGGAGTAATGGCTTCATGCTAAGTGAAAGACTGGCAGTTTGAATTTACCCAGCAGCTCCGTGAGAGAAAAGATTTAAAAAAAAACAACTTGGTGATGTGCACCCATAAATAGTCTTAAGTACCATGCTGTTGAGGTGGAGGTGACTCACAGCTGAGTTTTCAGAGGCAGTAAACCACAGGGGAAGAGACTGCCCATCTTTTGCCAGCAAAGCAGCTGTGGATTGAAACAGGGTACCATAAATAGAACTTAGGAAATCCTATGGGGCAATTTTCCTCTGTTACACAGTTTCTGTTATATAGGAATCAGAAAAGACTAGAGAGCACACAAGTCTGTTACTGAAACATGGAAAATAATTTCTCAATGACATTGATAGAAACTGAAGTTTTCACATATAACCCACAGGAATTGACTTCAATGAATCATGCATTTCTCAATAGTACCTCACAGCTTTAAGGATACTAAATACTACTCAAACTGTTTAACTATGACAGCTGATGGGCAGTGAGCAAGGGATACAGTCAGTTTAGCGCTTAGTTTATATTGAAACTTCCACCAATTCCTTAAATACACAGAACTATAGTGTATATAGCAAACATAGGCACAATTAGTTGTGAAAAAGGTAGCTCTCTTTTCACACTGTGTAGAGAATGACTTTGAAGATGTGGAAGAGAAATATGCAGTTACAAAAGAAGACAGATGTGAAAACACTTTTCAAAGGAAAAGTATGACCTACAATTAAGAGGGGGAAGGGACCAAACCTTTCAGAGTGTGGTATATTTCTAAGCAAGTTTCCATTGCTGAGGGAATTTTTCCCAAACCATAGCCTGCAAAACCACTATAACAATTTTTGGGAATAATCAGAACTTTCTAGCCCAAACTGAAATGTTACATTATATTTTTCATAGTTATTGTTACGTGCCATCAAGCAGCTTGCGCCTCATAGCGACCCTATGTACAACAGCCCTAAACTCTGCTCTGTCCTGTGCCAATCCCACTGTCTCTGATACATCCATCCCGATTACCCCAGTCACTGAAGTCAATCCACCTCATAGAGGGCCTTCCCCTCCTGTGCTGTCCCTCCACCCTACCAAGCATGATGTCCCTCTCCAAGGACGGGTCTCTCCTTACAGCATGTCCAAAGTATGTTAGATGAAGCCTCATCAAAGCAAGAAATTCTGCCTTCACACTAGGCAGATACTTTGAGTAGTTCTGCACTTTGCAAAACAATGCATAGAAAAGGTGTCAATACTCTGTGTTACTGTGAGGTGTATGCAGGTCAAATGGCTTCTATAAGCCCACAACACTATCTAGAATTAAAGAAATTATCGGCACACAAATCTTCACTAACAGAATGTTTTAAAATAGAATGGTTTTACTTTGTAGGGAGGAGGAGGACAAAGTTGCTAAAATGTTGCATATGTAATTAAAGTTAACTATTTTATCTCCTTACTGTGTCTTAGAGATACATAAGAGTTCAAAAGACAGAGAAGGGCTAGTTGATGCTTAGCTTTAACAGATAAACAAATCTTTTACAATATTACATGTGAACTTTTTTTGGTTTACATTTTAAATAGAATATGTACCTATGGAAAATGTATACAAAAGAAAACAAAACCATAAAATTAATCTTCAGTACTGAATGCTGACCTTCAATTTTGTTCCCCTTCAGTTAATTAATGTGCTGTGAGGTGTTGTTGACTCATAAAACCCTATGAAGACTAAGCTAAAATCCTGCCCTCTCCTGCGCCATCATCATGATTGCCACTATGCTCAAATTTGCTCTTGCAGTTAACTGTCTTGTTGAAGGTCTTCCTCTCTTTTGATGACTTGCTTTGTTTCCAAGCATAGTATTTTTATCAGGGGCTGACCATCCTGACAATGTACCCATAGTGTGTGAGACAAAGTTTAATCATCTTTGCCTCTGGATGCATTTCTTCCAAGACAGACTTGTTTGTTCCTTGGCAGTCTATGATATTGTCAGTTTCTTTGCCAACATTTTAAAGGCATGGATTCTTCATGCTGCTGCTTCTTTTAAAAAAATATTATTAATTTTTTTGAGTGTCTACTGCCAAATTGGATTCAACTGGTACAGGAGATTGACCCTTCTTCTACAGCAGAGCATCTGGTGGATTTGCACTGTGCGCCTTCAGGATTGCTGCACAGCTTCTTGCCACTAGGCCACTTGAGTTCCCTTCTTCACGCTTCTTTATTCATTGCCCAACTTTCACAAGCATATGAAGAAATTGAAAATACTATGGGCTTCCACAAAAAGGTCTCTTAAAAACTGTAAAAAATAGGGGAGCTCTTGTGGCCTAGTGGCAAGAAGCTGCACTGCAATTCCAGAGATAAGCAGTTTGAATCTACCAGGAGCTCTGCTGGAGAAGGAGGAGCAATCTCCTCCTGTCTCCTGTACCAGTCAGATCTGATTTGACAGTACACACACACACACACACACACACACACACACAATAATAAAATGTAAAATTTAAAAAAAAAATTTTAAAACGCCCAAAAAACTATAAAAATAGAAAAAAAAATACTTGGGTCAGGCATATCTGATACTATAAACAACCCAACATTATTGCTCTTTAAAATAAAGGAGTGTGTTATTATAGCACTTTAAAGTTGTTTGTGACAGCAGATTTTCCAAATGCAATACATTTCTTTTGTTTCTTACCTACCAGGGAGGTTGATTGTGGATTCAAATAAAATGAAATAAAATCACTGACAATTTCAATTTTAATCTATCATGATGTTGCGTATTTGTCCTGTGATGAGAATTTTTGCTTTCTTAATGTGGAGATAACTGAGGAGGACCTCATGCACTTACTGCAGAGGGTCAAGGACTGCAGCCTTCAATATGGACTGAGGCTCAGTGTCAAGAAGACAAAAATTCTCACCACTGGACCAATCGGTAGCATCAGGATGGATGGGGAAGAGATTGAGATTGTTCACAGCTTCAGTTTGCTCGGCTCCATGGTCAACACTCTTGGCACCAGTAGCCAGGAAATCAAAAAAACGTATTGCGATGGGAAAGTCTGCGGTTAGGGACCTCTCCAAAATACTGAATAGCAACAGTGTCTCTCTGGAGACTAAAGTCCACCTGATACAGGCCATGGTTTTTGCAATCACTTGTTATGCATCAGAGAGTTGGACAATGACTAGGGAGGATAGAAGGAGAATTGACGCCTTTGAGCTGTGGTGCTGGAGAAGAGTACGGAATGTACCATGGACTGCCAAGATAACAAACAGATTCATCGTAGAGGGGATTAAACCAGGGTGCTCCTTGGAGGCAAGGATTCTGGGGCTTCGTCTGACATACTTTGGACACATTGTAAGGAGAGACAGGTCTTTAGAGAGGGACATCATGCTGGGTAGAGTAGAGGGACAGCACAGGAGGGGAAGACCCTCTATGAGGTGGATTGATTCAGTGACTGGGGTACTCGGGATGGGTGTGTCAGAGGCAATGCGACTGGCACAGGATAGAGCACGGTTTAGGGCTGTTGTACATAGGGTCGCTGTGAGTCACAAACGACTCGATGGCACATAACAACAACAACAAACAACAATGTGGAGATGTAATCTATATAAAAAATGGTAGGTTTTTAAATCTTTTTCAGTAAGTGTTTTAAGGCTTCTTTGGTTTCTGCCACATTGTTCTTCATACAAGTCACCTACACAGTATACATACTGAATATGTACAGAGAAAGGATACAATCCTGACACACACATTTCCAGATTTTAAATCATATAGTACCCTCTTGTTCTATTCAAATGATGGCTCCTTGGATTACATATTAACTAGGGTAGCTAGTTAATAAAATAAAGATGTTTCATCCTGGGAAGAATAGAACCATTCACAGCACCATCACCATTAAAATAGCTTCATTAAAAAAGAGCAATTCTTAGTATTCAATTAGTATAGTATTGAATAGTATTGTTGTTGTTAGGAGTCACTGAGTCAAGTATGACTCATGGTGATTCTATGAACAGCTATGAACCCTGCCCTAACCTGTGCATCCTCATCATCTCTGACACACTAGATCCCACCGCTGAAGTAATTTTGTCAATCCATCTTGTTGGGAGTCTTCCTTGACTCTCCATTTATCCAAGCATTATGTCCCCCTCCAAGGAATAGCCTCACCTATCTTCATGTCCAAAGTAAGAAAGATGAAGCTTTGTTATCTTTGCTTCCAAGAAGCACTCTGGCTGCACTTTTAATAAAACATACCTTTTTTTTTTCTTTTGGAAGACCACAGGATATTCAGCACTCCTCTTCAAAAACACCGTAACTCAAAGGCAGCATCCCTCTGTCATCCTTATTCACTACCCAGCTCTCTTATGCATAACAGGTAGTTGAGAAGACCACAGCCTGAAGCTGGCATACCTTAGTCTTCAAATTTACACTGCTGCTCTTCAGCATTTTCCAGAAGTACCTGACAATGAATTTGTCCAATGTACATTTCCTCATTTACTGACTGTTGGTACCACTGGTGTTGAGTGCTGATATAAGCAGGATGAAATCATCAACAGCTTCAGTCTTTTCTCTATCATAATGTTGACTGCTGGACCTCTGGTAAGGATCTTTGTTTTCTTCATGTTAAGCTATAATCCACACTGAAGGCTGCTGTCCTTGATCTTCTGCAGCAAGTATTTCTTATCCTCCTAACTTTCTGCAAGTAAAGTTGTGTCATCTACATTATGCAGGGTATTGATGAGTCTTCCTCCAATCCTGAAGCCATATTCAACTTCACAGTGCCTGGCTTTGTGAATTTTTTGCTTATCATACAGACTAAATAGGTATGAAGAAAGGATACAATCTTGGTGCACACCTTTCCTGATTTTAAACCATGCTCCATTTTGACAACAGTCTCTTAGTCTAGGTATACATTCTGTATAAGCACAAGTAAGTGTTCTGGGATTTCCATTCTTCTCAATGTTAGCCATGATTTCTAATGATACAGACAGTATGCCTTTGTATAGTCAAATAAACAGACATTCTTCTGGTATTCTCTGTGTTCAGCCGGTACCCATCTGACATCAGCAACGTTGTCCTTGGTGCTGCAGCTTCTTCTAACCAGCTTGAACTTCTAGTAGTTCCTTTACAATGTATGGTTCTACATGTTTTTGAGTGATCTTCAAGTATTTGTTTACATGACATATTAATGGTATTGTTGAATAATTTCCACATTCTGTTGCCACATTCTTAGGAATGGGGACAAACACAGATATCTTCTAGTCAGTTGGCCAGGTTTTCTGGTATAAACTGTTAAGCACATCCAGGAGTACCCCTGTTAGTTGAAAAGTACCACCTGGTAGTCCATCAATTTATAGGACCTTATTTTTTGCCAGTGCCTTCTGTGTTGACTGAACTTCATCTTTCATCACCGTTGGCTCTTATTCATATGATACTTCCTGAAATTTTTCAGTATGAATGAATTCTTTCTGGTACAGTGATTCTATGTATTCCTTCCATCTTCTTTTGATGCTTCCTGCATCATTCAAGATTGTGCTCATAACATCTTTTAGTATTGCAACTTGAAGCTTAAATCTGTTGACTATTATTAGTATGGAATTATTTAAATAATTTCCCACGCCTAGTAAATGAAAGAACTGAATTTTTCTTTTTACAAAATTAGACACCCTATGGCTAGGCTAGTGGTAAGAAGCTGTGCTACAATCCTGAAGACATGTGGTTCAAGGGCACCAGCGGCTCCACAGGAGAAGGATGGGCAATCTCCTTCCACGTTATTAACTGCCTCTGAAAACCTGCTGGAGGGTCAGCTATGGGTTGGTTCTGACTCTCAGGTACACAACAACAACAACAAGTACAACACCATGGCTAATTAAATTAGAGGACTGAATTTAAGCCGTAACCTCAATGGAAGTAATTTACATTTTACATGCCCTTTAGAAGTATTTTCTGGACAATTTAGGTAGATTTGGAAATTCTCTCTCTTTCTCTCTCTCTTTCAAAGGGGGGAAAATCCCCATCTGTTTCTGAAATTTGTTCCACATACTATAAATCAAGAGATAACTTTTCACATGCTGATCTTGGGTTCTTGCTACTGACTCATCAACTCAGGCATATGTTTATATTTAATTTCTGTTGCCCAACAGGACTAAAAGTGACACTGGTGTTGCTCCTTCTGGAAATCTTGAAACATTCCATACTCTGTCATTCAATTTGTAGGAGCTACCCAGGGAGGTCTGGTGGCACAAAGGTAAGAAGCTGTTTTGCAAGCTCAAAGGCACACAGTTCAAATGCATCAGGTGCTTCATGGAAGAAGGCTGGGTAATCTCCTCTCATGCCATTTACTATCTCTGGAAACCCACTGAAGGGTCAGCTATGGGCCAGTTTCCACTTGATGGCACATAACAAAAACCCAGTACTTAGAAACACACACACACACACACACACACACACACACACACACACACACTGTCTGCTGTTATCCAAAAATTTATTTCAAATATTTCTTCAGAGAGTCAAAGTTTAGCAATTATGGTTTTAAAACTAAACTCATTACCAAACAAAGCCATGGGTGCTACTTTAACTCTGGAACATGGGCAAGGAAGTTTTGAAGCTTTTCCTCTCCTATACAACAATAAAAACATGACAAGTAAAAAAAAAATACACAACACCTAAACTCATCATTCTAGATTCCCTCAGCCTATTAGAAAAGCTGCCTCTCTTACTAGTTTTTGCTTAAGGCTATTTTTTTCCAGCAAGTGTATGGCGATTGCTACATACACAGGTCCAACTACCTGTGAAAAGGATATGTTTTTTCTATGAACTCTCATTTCCTTCTGCCAGGATATCAGACAGTTGTTCTCAGACTCTCAAAGTTGTTAATTTTGAGAATCTGATTCCAGTAAAACGTCTTAAAGAGTCTTCCTTTTTAGCAATGTCACATGAAGAAAAATGTATGTCAGCCCACTATTCTCTTGTTATATTGTTAACTGTTCCCTCCCAGTTCTTAAGCCCTGTTAAGAGAATCTAGACTGCTGAGTGGTGCGGCCCACATCATTTTGTATCTGACAAAAGTTTCCTCAATCAGGACTAGAAAGCTGACCCGAGCTAGGTTTGACAGACTGTTTCCTAGGAATTGGCAAATGGGACATAAAAGCAAGACTAACTTGAGAGGCCTGTTCCTAGCAAATGTAAAGAGAAGGCTAATAAAGTGGAGAAAAGAACAAATTAAGCAAATGGAGACAAGTAGAGGCAAGAGATTTTATGACCCTCAGGAGAAAGGAAGAATCAGACAGATGGCTGGGAAAAAAGGACAGCTGACTCAGTCCTCAGTGGTTTCCCAAATGTGTTGCTTCAATCCACGAGTGAGACCTAAATAATTTCCTTTTTATGATATATTTTTGTGGTCTTTTTTCTTTTTGCTCTAAGCAGGTTTATTTTGTAATAAAAAATAATGTTGATTAAAATATGTATGAAACTATTCATCATTTTCTTGCCAAACATCATTTACTAAGCACTTGTAAAACACAATGCTAGCTAGAGAGGGGAAAACAATAAAGACACAGATTCTGTGGCTGGGTAGGTGATAGTACAGAGAACTGAGTAATAATCAACTAACAGGATTTCAGAAATATTTTAAGGTAAGCTTTTTAAAAGAATTAGAAAAATGAAGGAAGAGTATGATGTGGAAAGGTATAAGAACAAAATTTACTTGTACAAATATAATTAACCACACCTAATGGCCTAAAAAAAGTTAGAGGATGAAAACAAAGCTGGAATAAAATGATACTTTTCAGATAAGGTTTTGTTCTTTTTAAGGAGGTGACAGTTGTATTATTCTTGTGAAGTGGCAATGAGTTGAATATATCTTATAACGGCACTATGAACAATAGATTTCAAGTTTGTCCTATCTTGTGCTATCCTAATCATCATTCATATACTGGAGATCATTACTGCTGTTGCTGTATCAATCCATCCTGTTCAGAGTATTCTGTTCCTTTGCTGACCTTTGACATTCCAAAGCACAATGTCCCTTTCCATGAAAGTGCCCCTCCAAACAACATACCTGAAGTATGTGAGACAATGCTTTGCCATTCTTGCCTCCAAGGAGCACGCTGGTCACATTTTCTTAAATATACTTGTCCTTTTGGTAATCCATTGGATATTTGGTTCTCTAACACCACAACTCAAAGCAGTAATTCTTCTTTTGTCATCCTTATTCACTGTCCAGCATTTGACCTCAATGAGGTACACCTGAGCCTTTAAAGTGACATTATTGCCCCACATTATTTCAGAGAGGTCCCTGTCAGCAGACTTTTTCATTTAAACATATCTTTTTATTTCTTTTATTATTATTATTAATTTTAATGAACGTTTACAGAGACTTTGGATTTCCATTCATTCACTGTTGCACTTTTCTTGCTGGCCAACCTTCACATCCAGTTCGCTCTTATTTTTGAAAAGTAAAAGAAAAATTCTTTCATTGTTATGCAATTCCTCCCCTCAAGTCTACTTCACTATGGAGCCTTCATTCTGGACTCCTGTCATGATAATAATACCTAATGATATATCCCTTTTAAACAATTCTCTCCCTCATCTGTTTCAATGCAGTATATATTATTTATCCCATCTTTCTCAGTCTCCCCCAACCCCAAAGTCAGTCCCGTTTTACAACAGTAGAACTATACAGTATTTGTCCTTTTGTGACTGAGATATTTCACTCAGCATAATGTCCTCCAGGGTCATCCATTTTGCATAATATTTCATGAGTTCCTTGTTTTTCAATGCAGCATACTACTCCATTGTGGGAATATACCACAGCCTCTCTATCCATTTGTTTGTTGATGGGCACTTAGATTGTTTCCAACTCTTTGCTACTGTGAACAAAGATGCAGTAAACATGGGTGTGCATATATCTGCTTGGGCGGCAGTTACGGCTTCTTTGAGGTATATTCCCAGTAGTGGAATTGCTGGGTCAAATGGTATTTCTATTTCCAACTTTTTGAGAAAGTGTCATACTGCCTTCCACAGTGGTTGCACCATTTTACACTCCCATCAACAGTGTTAATAAGGGTTCCAGTTTCCCCACAACCTTGCCAGCATGTGTTGTTTGCTGTTCTGTTAAATTTTGCTATTCTTACTGGGGTGAGATGATATGTCATCGTTGTTTTATCTCTCAGAGTAAGGGATTTTGAACATTTCTTCATGTGTTTGTTTGTGTGCCATCTGAATGTCTTCTTTGGTGAAAGTGTCTGTTCATATCTTGGGCCCATTTTTCAACTGGGTTGTTTACCTTTATCTTGTTGTGGCGTCTTTTTATTTCTTGATTGCTGGTGCCAAGGGTGTTGACTGTGGATCCCAGTAAGATAAAATCATTAACTACTGAAATCTGTTCTTCGGCTATAAAGATGTTGCTTACTGGCCAAGTGCTGAGGTGTTTGTCTTCACGTTGAGAAACAATGCATACAGAAGGCTGTAGTCTTTGATCTTCTGCAGCATGTTTTCAAGTTCTCCTCACTCTCTGAGCAACCAAGGCTTTTTATCATCTGCATAATACAGGCTGATGAGTCTTCCTCCAATCCTGGTGCCACATTCTTCTTCACAGAGTTCAGCTTCTTGAATGATCTGATACAGACTGAATAGATATGAAGAAAGGATATATCTTTGATATGCTCTTTCTTGTTTTTTTTTTTAAAAAAAACACTTAAAATGTTTTCTTTTCATTTTTTTCATTGTTGTACATGTTCTTCTCCCTCCTCCCCATTCCTGCAATGCACCCCTTTTTCCAGACTGCTGTCATATATATAATGCCTAAACATATATTCCTTTTGTACAGTTCGTCTTATCTAATCTAATGAATATTCATTGTCTATCTACTCTTTTCCTATTCTCTCCCCAACTCCACCATGTCCATCCTATAACAGCTGTGTTATGCAGTATTTGTCCTTTTGCAACTAAGATAATTCACTCAGCATAGTATCTTCCAAGTTCCCCCATGGTATGTGATGTCTTACAAGTTCACTGTTTTTCAATGCTGTGTAATATTCCATTGTGTGAATATACCATACTTTTTTTATCCATTCATTTGTCGTTGGGCACTTGGGTTGCCTCCACCTCTTGGATATTGTGAATAACACTGGAATAAACACAGGTATCCACACATATGTTTGAATCATAGGTCTGGTTTCTTTAGGGTATATTCTCAATAGTAGAATTACTGGGTCAAATGTGATTTCTATTTCCAACTTTTTGAGAAAGCACAAGACCACTTTTCATACTAACTACATTTTACACTCCCACTAGCTGTGACTAACGCTTCTAATCTCTCCACAATCTTGCCAGCATTTGTTGTTTTCTGGTCTTTTCTTTATTTAAAGCATGCTTCCTTGTTCTGTTCGACAACAGCTTTTTGGTCTGGGTATAGGTTTCATATGAGCACAGTTAAATATGCTACGATTCCTATTTTTCTCAATTAAATATAATTAATTATGAGTCATACAGTCAAATGTCTATGTACAGTGAATAAAACACAAATAGACATTCTTCTGGTATTCTGTTTTAAGCCAGGATCCATCTGAATCAGCAGTAATATCCCTGGTGTCATGACTTCTTATAAACCCATCCTGCACTTCTAGAAGTTCTCTGTCACTGTACTTGTTCTAGCCATTCTTGGACAATTTTCACAATATTTTGGTTGCATATAATATGAAGTGAAAATATACGTTCCAGAAAAAGGAGAGGCCCTACTCTGAAAGGACAGGAGTGGAGTGGAGGGGCCCAGATGCATACTTTCTTTTTTTTTTTAAATTATTTTGGTTTATTTACAAAATTTGAATACATTAATTCCAGAACAGATTCTTCCAATTTCCCTTTCTTGTATAAAACCTGTACCATGGTACATATTATTCACTCAAAATATGCAGTATATATTTACTGAACATTATAATATACACAAATCCAATTGTTTTGTATTGTTGAGTTGGAAATGACCCACGGACCAACTGCTGGATTCGAACAACATGCTTTCTGAATTGCAGCACAGCTTCTTGCCCCTAAGCTACCAATGCTCCCTTGCTAAAATGAAAGTTTCAACTCCTCCTGGAAGCCTTTCTTGGAAATGCAGTTTCTTCGACTTAAGACTATTATAATTTAAGTATTTTTTTCCCCAAGGATATTTTCTATTAAGTATGATTTTCACCTTATTGCTAACTTTAGATCTTCATCTTAGACATGATTGAACTGTGTGGCTACACTTCATTTAATGGTTAGTTTCCACAGAAAGAATGATCATCTTTGAAATCCTAGATTACAAATAAGATACCCGTAATGAATAGTGACTTGTGTAACAGATGGATCTTGTTATGTGACTAATCATTAAGTTAACTCAGGACCAAATAAAATGGAAATGAGCAAAGCTTCTAAATGTAAATTAGTGGTCTAAAGACTGACTTACTACCAGACCATAGTAATAGTGCTTCACTATTGAAAATATGACCGAGAAGCCTTTAGAAATACATCACATGCGACCCAGTAATTAACTCCCTTACACATTTACTGTTTTCTTGAGCTATTTATCAATATTTCAATTATTTTAATCTTTTGATAAATTTTCATCAGTAATGTTCATCTTAACATTAAACTAATCTTAACCCTTAAATCTACAACTTATTTGTCAACACATAACACCACAGCTTGTGTCATACGTCAACATTTCAAACACTGGTTAGGTCACTCATAGTCAACAGGCTTCAGTCGAACTTCCAGATTAAGATATACTAGAAGAAAGTTTTGAGATATACTTCTAAAAACTGGCTAGTCAAATTGAGTACAAGTCATAGCGACGCTATGAACAACAGATCTGAATCATGTTCTATCCTGTGCCATCCTCACACTTGCTGAAACTAAGAGTCCACTGTGGCAATCAATGCATCAATCCACTTGGTCGAGGGTCTTCCTCTCCTTCACAAACCCTCCACCCTTCCTAGCATCATGTCCTTCTCCAAGGACTAGTCTCTCTAAGCAACATGCCCAAAGTATGTAAGGTGAAGACTCATTATTCTTGTATTCAGAGAGCACTCTGGCTGCATCCTGTCTAAAACTTATCTGTATGTTCTCTTGACTGTTCAGTGCTCTTCTCCAATACGAAAACTCAATAGTATCAATTCTTCTGTTATCTTTATTTACTGCCCAGCTCTCAGATGCACAGCAAGTGATCAGAAAGACTATGGCCTGAATCTGATGCACTTCAAACTGACATCATTATTCCTCAATAATTTGGAGAGGTCCCTAACTGCAGACTTTCCCTGTGCATTATGTCTCCTTATTCACTGACTGCTCATACCAAGGGTGTTAATTGTGGAACCAAGCAAGATAAAGCTACTGACAGTTTCAATCTCCTCTCTGTACATCATGACACTGTCTATCGGTCCAGTGGTAAGAATCTTTGTTTTCTTGATGCAATCCATAACAAAGGCTACATTCCTTGATCTTCTGTAACAAGTGCTTCAAGTCTTCCTCACTTTCAGCAATCAAGGTTGTGTCATCTGCATAGCAGATGGCTTACTTTTGACCCCTTTCCAGGATCAAGCTGTTTGTTTTCCTAGCAGTCCATGGTATTCTCAATATTCTTCTCCAGCACCACAGCTCAAAGGCATCAATTCTCCTTCTATCCTCCTTGGTCATTGTCCAACTCTCTGATGCATAACAAGTGATTGCAAAGACCATGACCTGTACCAGACGCACTTTAGTCTCCAGAGAGACACCACTGCTCTTCAGTACTTTGGAGAGGTCCCTAACAGCAGACTTTCCCATCGCAATGCGTCTTTTAATTTCTTGGCTGCTTGTGCCAAGAGTGTTGACTATCGAGCCAAACAAACTAAAGCTGTGAACAATCTCAATCTCTTCGCCATCTGTCCTGATGCTGCCAATGGGTCCAGTGGTGAGAATCTTTGTCTTCTTGACACTGAGCCTCAGTCCATATTGAAGGCTGCAGTCCTTGACCCTCTGCAGCAAGCGCTTCAGGTCCTCCTCAGTTTCAGCAAGCAGAGTTGTGTCATCTGCATAATGCAGATTGTTGATACATCTTCCACCAATCTTGACACCACATTTCTCCTCATAGAGCCTTGGCTCCAGGATAATCTGTTCTGCATACAGGTTGAAAAGGTATAGAGATAGGACACATCCCTGGCGTACACCCTTCCCAATTTTGAACCATGCCGTGTTCCCTTGCTCTGTTCTGACAACTGCCTCCTGGTCCAAGTACAGGTTTCGCATTAGAACGATCAAGTGTTCTGGGATTCCCACTCTTCTCAGAGTCAGCCACTGTTTGTTATGATCCACACAGTCAAACGCCTTTGCACAGTCAATGAAACACAGATATAAATTCCTCTGGTATTCCCTGCTTTCAGCTAAGATCCATTTAACATCAGCTACAATATCCCTAGTACTACGACCCCTTCTAAACCTAGCCTGGACTTCTGGTAGTTCTCTGCTGATGTGTTTGTTGTTCCAGTCAGTTTTGGATAATCTTCAGTAGAATCCTGCTTGCATGTGAAATCAATAATATTGTTCTATAGTTTCCATACTCTGTTGGGTTACCGTTCTTTGGAATGGGAACAAATATAAATCTCTTCCAGTCAGTTGGCTAAGTGGTTGTTCTCCAGATTTCTCGGCACAACTTGATGAGCACGTCCAGGGAAGCATCTGTTAGCTGAAATAGGTCAATTGGTATCATCTATTCCTGGGGCCTTATTTTTTGCCATTTCCTTCAAAGCAGCCTGAATGTCTTCCTTCATCACCATAGGCTCTTGCTCATTTGTTGTTTCATGAAATTCTTCTGTGTCTGCCAATTCCTTTCGATACAGTGACTCAGTCCTTCTCTAGAATTATTCCTTTTTAAGGTAGTATGGTAGCACACTTAAGACCAGTAGCTTTGCTGGACTAACTGCATACTGAAGCGAAGAAAAATGATGGTTAAGATATAACCCCTGGTTCAATGTTATCGTGTTAAAATAATTCTCTATAGCTGATGACCATTTATATCTGAAGACCTATACAATTACAGTGAAAATATTAGTAAAGACATTACATTTTTCCTACTTCAAAGAGCTTTAGTCAAACAGGAGTTCGTGATTGTTCTGAGCAGCTAAGTAATAACTATGTATGTATGTATGTATGTATGTTTCTGAACAAAAAAATCTGATAGTAGAAATGATTTGAGGGATCTTTTCTCTCTTATCTCTGGGTTACTAATTTATATCTCATTCTGTTTCCTTGACAGTTAACCAAGAATAGCTGACACAATCAAAAAAAGTAGAGGCTGAGAATTTGGAGGAGAGTGCATACATGATGAAGAAAGAAACATAATTTGGTGATTTTGCTATCAGTGTAATAAGTTAATATGCTGAGACTCTATTACTTTAACAGACCTTTGTTAAGTTACAAGTTAGGATGAAGTGATATGTTAATAACACAATAATAAAATTCTTCTTTACCTTAAAAATCTCTCAGTACAACAGCTAATCACAGTGAAAAAGGTCCTGAGCATGAGTGATCTGCCTTTCATGCAGCAAAGCCTTGCTCTTTAAAGGGCCTAAAAGGTAGCATGTATGTCTTTTAAGTAATGTCCATGTACCAGAAACTAAATGAAGTGATAAAAAGGAATGACAGTTTTGGTCAGTGCCATTCTAGAGCAAGAACAAGAAAACTATATTCCTCATGTCAACTTTGGCTCATTTGTTTTGAACTAAAAATTATTTCTACATTTTTTATTAATGGCATGCTAAAATTATGTGAAATAGAAATTTTCTGTGTCTATAAATGAAGTTTTACTAGAACATTTCACTAGAACTCATTCTCTTATGTACTGTCTGTAACTACTTTCGTGCTTCAAGGGCAGAGATGTGCAGTTAAAATTGAGAGCACTGCCGCATAAAGCCCAAAGTATTTACTTTATGCTATGTGGCTTCATAAAAAAAAAAATCTTACCTGCTATACTGGAAGCAGGAGGTAGTCCCCAAATAGCTATCATTTCTATCTGAAGGGCAATATCATTCATTAAGTTCTGTAGACAACTGTGCTAAACCTTATTCAGCAAATCCAGTTAAGAAAATGACCAACTATGAAGCGAGTTATGGTCCCTAATTAACAGTGTGAACTTAACCTTATAAAATAAAGGGTAATATGAACTCCTTTCTTGGGGTTCTTTTCCTAGCTATTACAATATACCTGTCGTCAAGAGATCATTCCAAATAGGTATAAATGCCTGCGGAGTTATAAAAGTGTTCATTCTCTCAGGAGGCTCAAGTGTGAATAACTGTATTTCAATTTAACCCAATCACCCTCTCTAAAAGAAACACCTCCTTCAACATGAGAGTGGTGATGAGTTCACGATAGCTGGAATTCTGCTCTCCTGTGGCTAATAAAAGACCAGGAAACATTAATTTACTATTGGTTAAGAACTCATAATGAAGTCTTCAGAAATGAAATTATTACCCCTTCATTTTGATTTTTTAAAAATGCTAGGGAAAATATAACTAGGATACTTCCATTTCTACAGAGAACTTAGATCCTCATATTCAGTGTTAACCAATATGATTTAGTGTTTTTATAGTACTTTGCTAAAGAATTCAAGGTCTTTCTAGACATTACCTCATTCAGCTCCAATAGATCTGCAAACATGATAAGAAACATAAGGTTTTCATGATGTATGAATAAGGAAACTGAGGCACACCAGAGGCAGATGGCTAACCTTGAGTCTCAAAGAAAAGAGTGAAAATCTGGATTAAACTTTTTTCTTTGACCTTTCCACTTTTTCTGTTACCACTTACTCATTTTTACTGCCTACATTTACAGAAGGGAGCTCTGGTGGTACAATCTGTGAGGGGCTGTACTATTAACTTAGCAGCTCCATGGGAGAAAGATGGCCAATCTCCTTTTGTGTGATTTGTGACTTACAGTCTCCAAAAACCCAATGGAGGGTCAGCTCTGAGTCAACAAGAATGCTTTTGAGGCACTGTGCTTTGTAATTAAAAAGAAAAAATTAAAGATGACAAGTGTCTGAATTCTTAGTCTTCAAAAATGTCATTTTACGGCTGCCCACTTAATACTGAGTTAGACATGTTTTCTCTGACTTTACTGATGTGTCTTTTCCCTGTATCTCTGGTAGCAAGATTTTTGAAAAATGTCTAGCTGGCAAGAAAAGATTCTGATTTTTTTTTCTTTTTAGCATTTTCAATATCTTCATACTTTCTCTTGTTATGGAAACTGTCTACTAAATTGGAGACCAAAAGGCTTAAATTCTATCCTTGCTATATGGTTCATGTTTATTTCATGTAAAATCTCCATCTTTTTGCTCTCTCTTCAGATGTTCTTACTCTTGATTTTCCTGTAGACAGCTTCCTGGGTTTGTCTGGCTTGTTTATATGTACTTCTAAGGAAATCCACCACATTCTAGGAGGATCATGGCAATTTCACATCTTTAATTTCTCATGATTTCTTTGGATCTGTACTCAGTTGAAGCTATAGTCTTCCTAATCACCTGCATCTTAGAGTTGGACAATGAAGCAGAATGATAAAAGAAGAACTGATGCTGTGATGCTGAGCTGTGGTGCTGGAGAAGAAGAGTACTGAATATCCCATGGATTTCCAGAAGAACAAACACATACATACACTTTGGAGAAACTGCAACCAGAATGATTCTAGGAGGCAAGGTCAGTAAAGCTTTGTCTCACATAGTTTGGACATATTGTTAGGATAGGCTATTCCTTGGAGATGGACATCATGCTTAGATTAGGGAGGGTCAGCGAAAGAGACAAAACCTTCAACAAGACGGATTGTTAAAGGAATAAGCTCAAGTATGCTGAGGATAAAAATGGAACGGCATAGGGCAGGATTCAGATCTGTTGTTCACAGGGTAACTATGAATCTTATGTAACTAGATGGCACTTAAAACAACAACAATGCTTTTTTCCATATGAGACAGAAGCATGCTCTTATTAACAAAACTCCCTTTCTGGTGGCAATCAGCATGTTCCTCTCTCTACTTTGCTAAATTTTATTAAAGGGGAAAATATAAAGAAATCATGGCAAATCTCTAGAATATAATCAGTATTCTGGGATTTCTCCCTCAAAAATATGGCATTTGTTTTCCAAGCACATACAAGAAGTATTCATAGTACCTAATTATACTAAGCAGATAAGCAGCTGAAGTCCTAAATGTTCATCTTCCAACTTTCCCTGGTCTATAATTCGTCTTTGGATCTGTAATAATTGACTGAATAATGAAACTACTATGGCTTCATTAATTTTTTTCTAATTCCCTAAGCTCTACTATATGCAGCAACTATAAATTTGTGCAACTTTATTAGGAACTACATCTCTTGTATCAAAACCAAAATTACACTTGACCTAAAGCAACAGGTACATTCTCTTTGATTTTCTAAAGCAATGAATTTCACATCAGGTTCAAGAAAAATGTGAATTACCTTTGATACTACTAGATAATCATCATGTACACATAGCACATATATTCAATATAGATAATCACTCTAGGGAGGAAAAACTTCAAAAAAGTAATACTGACTTAAGCTGTTAGGATGAAGGTCAAAGGGCCTGCAAACTCACTGCAGAAGCTGTCTGGACTAAGGAGCTGTATCCTGTTGCCAACCTGAATTATAACCTGTTAACTTCCCTCTACAGTATATCCCATAATCATGAGTATGGTTCTGTAAGATTATGTGCAGTCATTGCAAGGAATTTTGGACCCTGCAATAGAGCAGTTATGAGTGGTGTTAGAAACAACAGAGGCAGATGTGGGAGCACAGAGGCAATGTCTGACCTTACAAGAATTGGTTTTGTTCTGGGGATGTTCTTGATGGGGACAGTTCCCTTTTGAGGAGTTGGGAGAAGTCATATAGGGCTGTCCTTATACTGCTTACTCTCTGAACAGCATTTATTTAACTGTTTTCCACAACTGCTATAATTAGGTGGAGGCTGGGGCGTCTGCTGGGTGTATGTGTGTATAAAACAAGCACAATCATGGTATTGAAATTATTATAGAATAAATGTGTATGAATGGTTAAATGAAAAATTAATTTGTAAACTTTCACTCAAATAACATTTTTCAAAAGAAAAAACCAAAAAGAGTTAAAGAACAAACTAGCTGTCAATTAGTGGACGCTAATTTTTGGTAGCTCATGTTCTAACAGAACTGAGCTCTGTGGCATTGTTTCTTCTGAAATAGTTTTTCGGGGTTTTTTTTTTAGAACAGTTTTAGGTTTATAGAAAACTTACATAGAAAGTGTAAAGTTCATATAACTCCTTCCACACCATATACTTTTTCTCCTATTACTCGTGCTTTGTGTTAGTGTGGTACATTTATTGCAATTAATGAACCCATAATTAAAGTCTATAGCTATATTTAGGGTTTACCTCTTTATTTTATGGATTCTGACAAACACATGTACAGTAGTCTACAGAGTATTTTCTGTTCTTAAAAAGCCCTATGCTCCACCTATTAATTCCTCTCCCCTTTCCTCTGAAACTCTGGCAATTACTGAACTTTCTACTGCCTCTACAGTATAGACTTTTCCAAAGCTTGTTTATCCATTTACCGACTGAAGGACATTTGATTGCTTCCAATTTTTGGCAATGAAGAATAAATATGCCATAAATATTTATGTGTGGATTTTTGTGTGGACTTAAGTCCTTAGCTCATTTGGGGAAATATTTATCAACATTATTACTAGATGTTTAGCTATCTTTAAAAAAATCTGCCAGATTATCTCCCTATGTGGCTATATACTGTTTTGCATTCTATCACCGAATGAATTCTTTTGGCTTCACATTTTCACCAGTATTTGATGCCAATGTTTTAGATGTCAGCCATACTAATATATGTATTGTTGGTAACTCCTAGTTTCAATTTGGTATTCTCCATTAACACAGGATGTATAGCATTTTTTCATATAGTTACCATTTGTATGTTTCTTTGATGAGGTGTCTGCTAGAATCTTTAGGCTATTTTAGAATTGGGTTGTTTACTTTGTAATCTTTGTTTTATTTTTTAATTCTCAAGTTATATAAGATACGGAGCTTCCCAGATGATGCATTAACAACAAAGTATAATATGAAAGCCAATTTGCTGTGCAGCTGTAAAGTTGGATGAAATCTTGCTCATGGAATAAAGGCACAGGATAGTGCAGGTTTCAGGATGGTTGTTTCTAGGGTCGCTATGAGTTGTACTTCACTTGATAGCACCTAACAACACTCACTGTGGTCTGAATAAAGCATTTGATTAGGATAGAAACAGAAACAATAATTTTTCTGGTAAGTGAGGTTAGAGATGCATAATGCATTATTTTTCTCTATTTCCTTTACTCTTCTTCCTCCTTATTACACACATTTTTCATATATTATTTCACTAACTATAAAAATGTATTGATACAAATTGCCTTGTTGAAAATTATTTAACTCAAAAACAGTGTTTAAAATTGGGAGGTTAGTAATGTTTTGTAAATGAAAAGCTTAAATTTTGTACTGTAAAAATAAATGGTTACAGCTGATAGGGTGTTTTAATTTGTTCATGAAAATAATCATTAATTACCATGATAAACAGTGTCATTCATTTTTATGAAGCAAGATGACTCATTGTACCAAATACTGGAGCTACTAGGAGGGCAAAATAGTTCCAAGTAATCCAGAGTCAATCTTCAAGTCCTTACTTCGAATCTTGTCTACTCAGAATAATCCAGAGACACTTCACTGTACTCCATACGAGAGTCATCTGTATCTTTAAAAATAAAAACAAATGATATAAGAAGGACTAAAGGAAAAAAAATAAGATAAATGGAAGGACTTAATTTGGCTTAGTCACAGAAGAAGATGATAAACTCTTGATTTTTCCATCAAATCAAGGAGAGGGTAAAACCAAGTTGCTCCTTGGAGGCAAGATTTTGAGGATCCGTTTCACCTACTTTGGGCATGTAGATAGGAGGGACCAGTCCTTAGAAAAAGACATCATGCCTGGAAGATTGGAGGTACAGCACAGAAGAGGAAGACCCTGGATGAGATGGACTGAAACAGTAACTGGGAGTAGGTGTGTTAGAGACCATGAGAATGGCTCAGGACAGGGCAGAGTTCAGAGCTGTTATGCACAGAATTGCTATGAGTCGTAGTCAACATAACAGCACGTAACAACAGGACACAGAGGTATTCATTAGTCATTTTTTAAATTTCATTAAAATACTTTTTATGCTTAGGTAGGCATATTTGTCTAAGATAGGAATTTTTATAAATGGAATGATAGTACATTGTTTCATAAATCTCTCACTTAAATTTGTGCACCTCATAAGAACTTTCAGACTTGTATTATTACCTCATTTGATTACCATTAACAGCTCATGAAGAAATACAGGATAGGTAGTATTTCCATCATGTAGATTTATTTGGTTTAGTCATAGAAGAACCAACATTTTTTATTTTTTATCAATGAGGGAAATGGAAAGAGAATACATAGGTTAGGTTACCCTGTTGAGATGTGTTGTAATGAGTTTTAGAATAAATGTGTGGAGACTGGAGGGAATGTGTTAAAAATACTTTTGAGAAGTGAGGTTTTCAGCATATGTGTATGTACCTTGTAGAGAGGGAAATCTGAAAATAAAGGAAATAGAAGAAGCGATTAGTAATTAAAGCCCTGAGTAGGCAAGAAGAAATAGAAGTCAGGGGATGAGTGGGAGTCACAGCTTGAGCAATTCATGCATTATATCAGGAGAGAAGAATGATAATGGGATATAGGTGAAATGAAGTCAATAGATATTAGGTGAAGGGAATGTGTGGATGGCTACTCTCTTCTGATTATTTTTATTCGCTCTGACAAAAAAGTCTCACAACTGAGAATGAGGAAGAAAAAGAAGTTACTGGGAGCTCACTGAGGACTATCATTTAGGACAGTGGAGCCACAGACACTTGACAAAGAAGGTGTAAAAAGGAATGGCTAGATGTGTGAAAGACCTACTTGAGCTTTGTGGTCAAGTCTTTAAAGTGAGATCAATCAAACTGGCTGGACTTTCTTTCATCATACTTAGCTGTAAATGCGAGCCTAAAGAGCTAAGCTGAACAAGGGTTGGGCTTTTCTCTGGTAAAGGAGGAGTCAAAGGTCGGGCAGTGGAAAGTACATCTGTGAGTGTCATTATAAAAACAAATCATGAAATCTTACCCGGGTAAGGAAGGAAGTGAGGGCTAGAGGTTGGTCACTATTAGTGCACAAGAAGGTAGGATCAATGAACTAGAGGTAATCATAAGGTTGAAGCAATTTGGAAATGAGCCAGGAGCTACAGTAAGTTGGAATAATAGAAGGGGCAGTTGAAAACTTACTGCCTGGGAACAAACATTTGGCAGTACCATTTCAGACAAGACCCTCATATCAAAAGTTTACAGAATCCTACAGGGCCTCCACAAGAAAAAGACTGATAACTCAATTACAAAATGGGCAAAAGACATGGAATGAATTTTCAGAGAAAGATATTCAGATGGCTAATGGACACATGAAGAAATACTCAAAATCACTGGCAATTAGAGAGATGTAAATCAAAATCACAATGAGACACCATCTCACTCCAGTAGCAGTGGCAAAGCTTAACAGGAAGGCAAGGAATAAATGTTGGAGAGGATGTGGTGAGATGGGAACTCCTATACATTGTTGTTGGGATTGTAAAATGGTACAACCACTCTGGAATGCAGTTTGGCGTTTCCTCAAACAGCGGAATACAGAAATTCCACATGACCCAGCTATTCCACTGCTTGGAATATACCCTGAGAGAATGAGAACTGAGGTACAAATGGAGACGTGTACACCAATGTTCACAGCAGCGTTATTCATCATCACAAGAACATGGAATCAGACCAAATATCCAAACACAATCGAATGGACTGAGAAATTATGGTACATTCACGTGACAGAATACTATGCAGTACACAGGAACAATGAGTTTAGAAATTACTACCTAATTTGGGTGGGACTGGAGAGCAGTATGCTAAATGAACTAACTCAGTCCCATATATGGGCAAATATAAGACAATTATTGTAGAATATGCATAAAGACCTAAGGGGGTAGTGTTTAATTATAGGGTCGAACAATTTAATGGGTGGAGGGAGGGGTAGGTAAAAGAAATGGGAAAGATCTGGTGTGAGAAACAATGTATATAAACCAGTATAAAATAAACATAAAAAAAAAAAGAAAGAAAGAAACCTACTGACTGGGTCAGTTGAAGAGAGTAATGGTGGAAATTTTGGAGGAAAAACTGTTACTGGTAATGCAAAATCTCTGAATACGGTAGTTGATAAGGTGAGAATTATAAACCTGGAGATGGATGATAAGAGAGGGCAAGGTATGGGAAAAATTGTATGTGTGAATATTATTATCATTAAAAATGGCAAGTATAATGTGAGAAAAACAGTGAACCAAGTGAGTAACTCAAGGACTGACGGTTGAACGTAAGTTGAAGGCAAAAGGCAAAATCACTGCCATGGAATGAGATCCAGTTCAGCTCACCTTCCAGTGAGATTTCAGGAGACTATAAATCACACAGGAGAAGAATGCTGATCTTTCTCCCATGAAGGCCCTGGTAGTTTTGAATTTTCAGAGAGGTATCTGGGTTGGCAGAAAACCTACCTAACCCATCAGAACTCCCATAAGAAAGAGAAGTACAGCTGACAGGAATTTTAGGGAGGAAAAAAAGTGATAAAAACCTAGTAATGAGGGAAGTCACTTAAAGAATGAGAGTAAGTACTACTTGAGAGGACTTCCATGGAAATGAGGTCTTTAGGGGGCAGTCAATTTTCCTCTAGATTAGAGAAAAACACTAACAGAAAAGACTAAGGCACAGAGTATTTTGCTTCAATAGACTCTGGAATGTTGGGGTAAATTTGGAAATTGAACCTGGTTAGAGAGAACTAGCTTAATCGCAAAAAGAATCTGAATGATAAGGAGAGACAGCTTCCAGTTCAACTAAGATAAATGGCTGTGGGCACAGTGGAATCAGTCCTGGTGGTCTCTAAGAAGAAAAATTAGTGGCGAGCTCTGGTGGCCTAGTGGCAAGAAGGTGTACTGCAATCCCAGAGGTGCACAGTTCAAATCCACCAGATGCTCTGCTGGAGGAGGAACAATCTCCTGTACCAGTCAGATTTGATTTGATGGTACACACACACACACACACACACACAATTAAAAAAAAAGAAGAAGAAGAAAAATTAGTTAAAGCTTTCTCTTCAGGATAGAGTGCAATAATGAGGCAAAGCTGGAAAAGGGTAGTTTTTCCAGGAGTTCATAAAATTCCTCTTTAGTTTGTCTGGAAGTTATCAAGATTTCATTTCAACTGGATGTATAATCAAGATCCTTGGAAGAAGTACTCAAGAAAGCAAATGACATTACAATAGGTTTATCTGCAGCAAAGGACTTCTTTGAAGTGTTACAGAACAAGGATGTCACTTTGAAGACTAACGTCCACCTGATCCAAGCCACAGTAATTTCTATGATTTTACACATGTATGAAAGTTGGACAAAGAATAAAGAAGACTGAATAAGTGATGTCTTTGAATTATGGTGCTGACAAGAAATAATGAATATGGTATGGACTACATAAAGAACAAACAAATATGTTCTAAAATAAGAGCAGGCAGAATGTTCTTTAGAAACAAAGAGGGGAAGACTTCATCTCATATTTACTGGGAATGGTATCAGAAGGAGTTAGTCCCTAGAGAAAGACATTATGCTTGGAAAAGTAAAAAAGGAAGTTCCTCAATGAGATGGACGTACACAGTGGCTTATGCAGAGCAGATATTGCGAGGAAGAGGTAGTACTGGGTAACGTCTTGTTCCCTTGTACACAACAGCGTCAGCATCTACTTGTTTCAATATACAGATGCAGCCCTGAATGTGTTCACCATGCAGTGCCAAGAAATCTGGAAGACAGTACCTTGGCTCACTGACTGAAATAGATTTCTATCTGTTCCCATTCTCAAAAAAAGTCACCCCACACATGCAAACAAAATCCTGCTGAAGATGTTAAAAAAGAAAAAAAAAAATCAGACCAGTAGATTGGCAGAAAACTGCCAGAAATTCAAGATGGATTTGTAAGAGGGCAGGCACCAAGGATATTATCATTGCTGATGTCAGATGGATCTTGGCTGAAAGCAGAGAATACCAGAAGGATGTCTATCTTTGTTTTATTGACTATGAAAATGCATTTGACTGTGTGGGTCACAACAAATTAAGGCTAACATTGATAAGAATGGGAATCCCAGAACCTATACCTAGACCAAGAGGCGGCTGTCAGAACAAAGTTCTAACAAAGAAAGGTGTGTGTGTGTAAGGGCTCTATCTTTTTCTCCGTATCTACTCAATCGGTACACAGAGCAAATTATTCAAGAAGCTGGACTTTATGAAAAAAAAAAAAAAAAAATAGCATCAGGACAGAAGAGGATGTATCAACAACCTGTGTTACGCAGATGACACAACCTTGCTTGATAAAAGTTAAGAAGACTTGAAACACTTACTGCAGAAGATCAAAGACTAAAGCCTTTAATATAGATTACCCCTTAACATCAAGAAAACGAAAATTCTCACTACTGAATGAATCTACAGGCAACATCATGATAGATGGAGAAAAGATTGTCAATCTTTTCCTCTTACTTGAATCTACAATCAACACCCTTGTTGTCATCAGAAAAGAAATCAAAAGACATGCTGCATTGGGGAAAACCCCTGTCAGAGACCTCTCCAAAGTGCCGAAGAGCAATAACATCAGCTTAAAGATGGTGTACCTGACCCACGCCATAGTCTTTTTCCATTAATTGCTACACATGTGAAAGCTGTATAATGGCTAAAGAGGATGGAATCTATGCCTGTGAATTCTTGTGTTGAAGAAGAGTCCTAAATACTCAGAGGCTGCCAAAGAACAAGTCTGTCTTGGTGAAAGTGTGGCCAAGTTGCTCCTTGGAAGTCAAGGATGATGAAACTACATTTAACATGTTGTTAGAAGGAACCAGTCTTTGGAGAAGGATAATATGATTAGAAAGGTTTAGGGTCAACATAAGAAAGACCTTCAATGAGACGGACTGACAATGACTGTAACCATGGGCTCCAATCTTTCAAAGAGGGTGAGCACACGACAGGGCAAGGTTTCAATCTGTTGTTCATAGGGTCACTATGAGACACAGCTGACTTGATGGAAAAGCAATATGCTTATTTTAGGGAGCTTGGTGGTGGAGTGGTAAGGGACTATTTTGCCAACCTACAGGCGCACAGTTCAAATCCACGAGCCACTCTGCAGTAGAAAGACAAGACAATCACCACCTGTGCAATTTACTGCCTCTGAAAACTTGCTGGAGGGTCAGCTATGAATTGGTTCCAAACTGACAGCACTTAACAAGAACATACTTATTTTACATGACCAAAATGATAATAGATGGAGAAAAGATTAAAACTGTCAATGAGAGATCATAACTGACATCCAAGCAGATATATGCACACCCATGTTTATTGCAGCTTTGTTCACAATAGCAAGGAGTTGGAAACAACCTAAGTGCCCATCAA
>NW_006400013.1:2920221-2923587 GCF_000299155.1 Elephantulus edwardii
AAAAAAAAACTGTCAATGATTTTATCTTACTTAGATCCACAATCAACATCATCAGTACCAGCAGTTAGGAGACAAGGATACATACTGCTCTGGAAAAGTCTGTAGTCAGGAACTTCTCCAAATTACTGAGGAGCAATGACGTCAGTTTGAGACTAAGGTGTGCCTGATTCAGGCTATGGTCTTTCAGTCACTTGCTATGGTGCTGAGAGCTGGAAAATTAATGAAAGCAAAAGAAGAAATGATGCTTTTGAGTTGTGGTTGTGAAGAGTACTGAGTATCCAATGGACTGCCAGAAGAACAAAGAGATGTCTTGGAAAAGGTACAGCCAGAATGCTCCTTGAAGGCAAAGATGATAAAGCTTTGACTCACACATTTTGGGAATGTTGCTAGGTGAGGTTATTCCATGGAAAGGGTTATCATGCTTGGAAAGATAGAGGGAGGGTGAATGAGAGGAAGATCCTCAACCAGATGGAGTGACATAGCAATGGGTTCAAGTATGTCAGAGATTGTGAGGATGGCACAGGATGGGCCAGGGTTCAGATTTGCTGTTCATAGGGTCACTATGAGTCATAATCAACAGCATCTAACCACAACAACATCATCACCCTCTAGCTAGATTTTGTGCTCTTCAGGACACAGACCTCGTCCTTAAAATCTTTATGATCCCAGAACAGTATCTGACATATGGTAGATGCTATGTAAACATAAATGGAACTCATTAAAAGAAAGGATCTCCATCAGTATCTTCAAAGATAGGAAAATCTCAGTAATAAAAAGTCAAGCACAGTATTTCTGAAACTTTATTCTATAAAAACTAGGGCTCTCTGAGGTACAAACATAATGACTGGCAGGAAATGTGAAGTAACATTGCTAATGCATTTCTCTTTAGAAAAGTATTTGCGACAAATCATTAACAAATATGTGCAGTTGCCACAAGCCTTTACGAAATACACTACCAAATCAAAGAATGTTAGGAAGCTGTAGAACAAGAAGCATGAACTTGTACATGACCACAGTGCTGAAGAAATGAAAGCACTGACCCACTGAATATATTTTCAGTTTCATGTAATGACTACTTCTTTATGTTATGTTTACAATTTAATGTTTTCCGAATGTATTTGTGATAAGATTTAATAATGTGTTAAATGAAGAGATCAAAATTTGCTAATTCTTACAACCACTAGTCTGTGCCTGCACTTGTTTTTAATTGGTTACACACACACACACACACACACACACACACACACACACACACATACGCGAGCGCGAGCGAGCGCGTTGCTGCCAATGACGGCAAATGTGTTTCTAAACACGGTCGTCAATTTAAAAGTGTGTGGCATGTTAAATGTAAAGATATATTTCATGTGTGTTGCTAGTGGTCTTTCAATAAATTTTCACTTAAAATGTGCTCTCTAGCTGAGTACATTTGAGAGATAATGTTTCTAAAGAGGTAAATATCTAGCCTACAGTTATCAGCTACAAGAAATAAGATGCCAAAAAGTATACTGAATTCATCAAAACTATAATCCAGGTTTAGAAGATTCATCTATAGAAGGATGGGTGTTAGAGGCAGTGTGATTGGTACAGGATAGAGCAGGGTTTAGGGCTGTTGTACACAGGGTCACTATGAGTCGCAAGCGACTCGATAGCACATAACAACAACGAAGGATATTCAATCAAAACCAAAAAAAATAAAAATCTCTGACTAGTGCTAACTCTGAGGTACACAAACCGGGCATATTGCTCCTTTTGAAAATGGAGTGCAACCAATGAAAATAAATAACACTGTCTTGACATATACAACACTGTCATTATGACAATATATAACACTGTTCAAGGAAAATATTTCAAAGTCATATGTTAAGGAAGAGGCTAGAGACTAAAGATGAAAAAGAACCAAGAGTGTATCAGCACCTCCTTCTTTTTGCCTATCAACTACAGATATCCCAATTAAGTGATAAGAGTGTGTAACATTCTTTTTTCACTGCTCAAAAACACAACTACATTTTAAAGATTAAGTAAGTAAAGACATGGCTTGTAATCCTTGGCTCACCAATAACTTGCATTTGAAATCTTAAAATAGTTAAAATTTGAAATCTCTTATTAGCACAGTATTTCCACGACAGAGACAATAAAACTTTACAAGTCTCTAGTATCCAGGTCCTTTGGAAATGCCATACACCTGCTCTTAAACTGAGATATTATTATCACTTACATGCCTTTCTGGAAAATAGAGAATATTCTTGAACTTTTTTTCCCCTTTCATCTATTATTGTTGTTGTTATGTGCCGTCGAGTCGTTTGCGACTCGAGTCATTTGCGACTCATAGCGACCCTATGTACAACAGCCCTAAACCCTGCTCTATCCTTTGCCAATCGCATGGCCTCTGACACACCCATCCCGATTACCCCAGTCACTGAATCAGTCCACCTCATAGAGGGTCTTCCCCTCCTGCGCTGTCCCTCCACCATACCAAGCATGATGTCCCTTCTCCAAGGACCTGTCTCTCCTTACAGCATGTCCAAAGTATGTCAGACGAAGCCCCAGAATCCTTGCCTCCAAGGAATAGCTTGGTTTAACCCTCTCCAGGATGAATCTGTTTGTTTTCTTGGCGGTCCAGGGTACATTCAGTTTTCTTCTCCAGCACCACAGCTCAAAGGCATCAGTTCTCCTATCCTCCCTAGTCATTGTCCAACTCTCTGATGCATAACAAGTGATTGCAAAGACCATGGCCTGTATCAGGCGCACCTTAGTCTCCAGAGAGACACCATTGCTCTTGAGTACTTTAGAGAGTTCCCTAACAGCAGACTTTCCCATCGCAATAAGTTTTTTGATTTCGTGGCTGCTGGTGCCAAGAGTGTTGACCGTGGAGCCGACAAACTGAAGCTGTGAACAATCTCAATCTCTTTGCCATCCATCCTGATGCTACCAATTGGTCCAACAGTGAGAATCTTTGTCTTCTTGACGATGAGCCTCAATCCATACTGAAGGCTGAAGTCCTTGACCCTCTGCAGCAAGTGCATGAGGTCCTTCTCAGTTTCGGTCCTCCTCAGTTTCGGCAATCATGGTTGTGTCATCTGAATAACGCAGTTTGTTGTGGCCCTCTGCCCGAGGCGGGCTTCCCTCGGCCCCCGGCTCGGGGCGAGCCGTCGTGGCCCTCTGCCCGGGGCAGGCTGCCCTCGGCCCTCTGCCTGGGCTGAGCCATTGCGGCCCTCTGCCCGGGGCGGGCTGCACTAGGCCCTCTGCCCGGGGCGAGCCATCGTGGCCTTCTGCCCAGGGTGGGCTGCGCTTGGCCCCCGGCTCGGGACAAACTGTCACGGCCCTCAGGGTGAGCTCCTCAGTCCCCAGATTGTGCCATCTGACCCC
>NW_006400013.1:2924190-2932454 GCF_000299155.1 Elephantulus edwardii
CTTCACCTGCTCCCCCCACTGACCAAACTGTGCAGCTCTGCAACTGCATCCTGGCCCATCCTCACCCTTCTGCCCCCAATCCTCACCTCCTTGTACCCCCAATATGTTTTTCCCAATTAAAAAAAAAGAGAAATGAAATGGAGACTAAGTGGGAGAACATACAGAGTCCTGATCTATGATACTCAGGAATCAGAAATCAACTGGAAATAATTACTTCCAGAAGTCAAAACAACCTAAACATCTAATTGCCTTAAAACACAAAAAGGATGACTAAAAATGGCCTAAAAGGCTGACAGGATATTATATAATGGTTAGAAACATTAAGACAATGACATTTCATGAAGAATATTAAATTAAAAAAAAAAGACACATTTGGATGTGAACTGACACTAACTATGAAATATGCCTCCAAATAGAAAGGAGAAAATATTAAAGTGAAAGTTCCCTGACTTAGTATTAAGTGTATGATTCATCTCCTCCCTAAACACCTGTTTTACATATTTTACAACTCAGTCTTTACAATAAGTGAAAATTAAAAAAAAATTAGCCAAGATAGTAAGATCAAAATACCTGCTCAGTAAATACCCTCAAGGTCCTATTTATTTACTTCCTTGATTATCCTGGACAGATTAACTCTAGTAGTAAATCATTATGTCTTGAAATTCCCCAAAATAAAGCTTGAAATAGTTCACTGCCCACAAGGGAATGGAGTGAGATGAAAGGGGAAAGGACAAAACATGGACCATTCTACTGCCTCTATTCTTGTTGTCATCTAGGTATGATTAGAGAAATGGTATAAATTTCCAGATTACATGATAAGGGTGCAAAAGATGTCCACAGACCAAGATAATGATTCAAATCTGGGTACTTAAGGAATAAATGGTCATCTTTCCAAGCCGAAATTGTTCTCAGATTTTAAAAGCAAATCATGACTGCAAAAGCAATATACTTTCAATTTCTATTCAATCATTTCTCCAAAAGAATTTCACTCATGTATTATTTTGTAAGTAGTGACTAATTCTTTGAATCTATCTTTGTCATAATGTTTTCTGCTTTGCTTGTAATTTTAAAATTTTGTTATTATCTCCTTTGTCTAGCCTTTTTGCACAGCTGCTGGAATAAGTAATAACTACACTAGGGAGGAAGAATACCAATGACATTATTTTGGTTCTTGTGTGCCTCTGCCATGAAGAGCTGAATGCTTATTTACCATGTCATGAGATCATCTAGCTCTGAAAATGTATTTATGTTCTAGCTAACTCAAACTTGCAGCTGGAAATTTACTCTAGAAAATAAGGGAAGAGATGCTTCTGTCTATAAGGTAGGTAAAACCTCCAGAGTTCATGCTCCTATTTACAATGAGAAATAATGGTATTTTCTCTTCTTTCTTGACAACTGCACTACCTTCACAGCTAATAAGTCTTTTTTTTTTGGCCATCCTTGAGGAATAAGTCTATCAATAATATGATAAAAATCCAAAAAAGACAAGTTTATTTAACCATGCTAACTTCTTTACATGAATGAAATACTTATGTCTAATAGAAATATTTGAAGCCTTGAGATTCAAAGGCAAAGGAAGCATAGATGCTTCTTAAGAAGCTTATACTCTCATGCAGTTAAACTGAAAAACATACACAAGTCACAATCAATAATGCCATAGAATCAAGAAAGAAAAAAAAACCCACCCTAATATTTAAATGCTGTGTTTGCTCTACAAATTCCTTCACCACAATATGGAGCCAAATTTCAATTTTACAATGTTCCTTTTAAGTGAGTTCCTACATCAATCCAAGAAACTCTAGATCACAAGTTATTTTAGCTATGACACGTGGTATTCTTGATTTGGAAATATTTCTATTATCTCCATGTTTCACACTAGCTTAGAAAAGCAGCCATTCCACAGTTAACTTTTAAGGAGCCATACTCAGCTAAAACGTACAATTACAAAAAAAACCCAAAAAACAAACATAAGCAGCCATCAAACAATGATGATAAAATATCTGTAAATGATGTTATGCCAAAAGATTAAAAGAATGGACACCTGGCTTAAAGAGAAGATTTAGAGGTGGATGAGGGAGGGAACAGCATGTAATAGCTTTGAATTAATGCCTCTGAGCCGCTAACACTGGGGCCAGTTTTGCTTCATCCTACCACAAAAAGGAAAATGCTGACCCAATATGAAGAACTCCCAATACCTTCAACGTTCTAATACTGAAATGCCTGGCAGATTGAACTCTGTGGCAGAAAGATGTCAAGCAGATGAATGACAATTGGCTAAGGAAATCCTAGAACTAATTCTCAAACTTGGTAAAAATTTGAGACATATATTTAAGGTTCTAATGCTGGAAAAGCCTTGTGGCTACCGTCTTGTTTGCAGGCAAAAGGACTAAGAATAAGCTCCTTTAACAGCAGTAGGTGAATTCAAGAAGCAGAAACACAAGGATAAATATTGTATAAAACCGTTATTGTTGAATGAGTGTAAGGATCCAGGAGGGTTGGGAGAGGCTAGAAACAGAGGGATGTTTAGGGGATGGGGGAATTAATCATTGGATTGTACAATTTGATGGGGGAGTGAGGGAAACGGAAAAAATTTGTTCGAATTTGTATTCGAATTTTGTAAATAAAACTAGAATGAAAAAAATGGGTTTTCAATTTAAGAAAAAAAAAATCACTTTCTAAATTTTTTTTTTTTAAAAAATAGTAGTACCTAAAAAAAGAGAAGCAGAAACAATGAGGCCAGAAGCATATTATTATCACTGAATCTGGTGTAAGATTTTGTGACTTACTGTGAAAAACTGGATGAAATATGTTTACGGCATTGAAGTCTATGGGGGAGAGAATAGTCTAAAAGTATTATATTTTAGGGCATTATGTTTATCGTAGGAGTACGCAATGAGGGTTGCAGAGTGGATTATATTTGGGGTAGGGGGTGGGGTTTGGGGAGGTGTGGGGGGATTGTGTACCAATGGAGGGAGTTTTTCTTTTGCTTTTCAAGGAGAGGAGCAAACGGGGGGGGGGGGGGGGGGGGGAAGGGGGGAACAAAAAAAGAAGGGAATTCCAAAATCTCTGTAGATGTTCACTGAAATGAAAAATAAACAAACTAAAAAAAAAGTTAAAAAAATACTGAAAAGTTGAAAAAAAAAAAAGATTTTGTGACTTTTAGGTGACTCTCAGAGTAACTGTCAGGGAGGTCAATGATGACTAGGCTGTCTTCTTATAAGTCAACAACTGGCCCTATCCAGTGCTACAGAATCCTCTTACTCTCCCTGATTTTAAAGACGGATGTACCAGTCTCAGTGGTTTTGATTCTTCATTGCTGCCTAAAGGGAAAGGCAATTTCTGTGGCCCGTTTCTCCTAATGCTTTCTCCCTACTCTTGTTTTCAGTGTAGAGAATGCAGAAACTTCAAGAATCTGCAATGTTGCCTTGCATCTGGAGAAGAAAGGAAAAGGAAAGGCTGGTTTGATCTGCCATATGTATTTAGAAAGGCAGAATTGATTGGTTGCTTCCTTCTGGCCCACTCAAATTCTAAAGTTGGCTGGATTTAACTTGTGCCTTAGATTTTTTTTTTTTAAATTTTATTATTTTTTGTGCGTGTACCGTCAAATTGGATCTGACTGGTACAGGAGGAGACTACCTCTCCTTCTGCAGCAGAGCATCTGGTGAACTCAAACCATGTATCTGTGGGATTGTAGTGCAGCTTCTTGCCACTAGGCCACCAGAGCTCCCTTTCCTTAGATTTTTGAGACATAAAAACCCATTTTCACAAGTGAGCTGTAAATAATTACTATGAAATTTCTGAAACTAGGAATAACAATAAAGTTATCAAAACTTTAAAGTTTAGTTCTTAGGTATAAGAGAAAAAAAACAAATTTTATATACCTATATCTCTGGAGGAACATTCTTCTAAGATGTACAGCACTCCTCTCTCAATGCTGCACTGAGGTAATCTGGGTTTGCTGTGCCATTAGGGGGTCAAGTGCTATAATGGCTGCCCATGGTGGACAGTGTTTGGTGGAGCTCCCAGTTTAATACAGGTTTGGAAGCAGTAATGGCATCCACTTTCTAAACCACATGCTTCTGGAAACTCTATGAACTTGGAGAAATGATGATAGTTATAGTAAGGCTTCAGGCCTTTGTTTATATGGTTGTGATTCACAGGGTTGACCCCAACTCATAGCTGACTCTCCAGAAGGTTTTCAGAGGCTATAAATCACACAGAGGAAGACTGTCCAGCTTTCTTCTACAAGAAAGAGTCATCATCTTTGGGTTAGCAGCTCAAGATCCTATGAACTAGAGCTCATACATATATATAATTTCAGGGAGCTCTGGCTAAAATACAGCTCCTTGCAGACTAGGCCATATTACATATGATGCTTTTTTTAAAAAGTATATATAAATTGAGTTATACATACATTCAAAAAAACCAACACCCCAACTCATTGCCAGAGTCAGAACTGAGTCACAGGTGGCACTTCAGCAATTTTCAGAGGCTGTAAACTGCACAGACTTCTCATCTTTCTTGGTACAGCAACAGGTGACCTAGGACTCCTGACCGAGTAGGCCACCAGAGCTCCTACACACACACACACACACACACACACGCACGCACGTGCGCTCTTACATATATACAATTTAAGAGAGCTCTCTTGGCATAATCTATAGGGAATAATGTTGCTAACCAAAGGCTGCATCACTTTGTTGTTTCAAATCCACCAGTGACTCTGTGGTAAAAGAATGGCAGTCCCCTCCCAAGTATTTTAATCTTAGAAACTCTCTAGAGTGTCAGCTATGAGTCAGTTCCAACTCAAGGGCAATTATATATTTATAAACACACACACATATGAATGAATAGATAAATAAATGTATCTTGTAAAACTAGCTGTTAATCTTAAATCCTATGCCAAGAACATTCTATTTTAAAGATACAATCAATCAGATGTTACTGTGAGTAAGAATTTATGTTAGGTTCAATGAAAGTAAAATTTTCTTCCAGGCTTTCCTAGGTTTTGGATAATTACTATTGTTGTTGAGTATAACAAGATTTCAAGAACAAAAAGTTTACCTCTTACATAATTCAAAAGATTCTAGAAATTCTCAAATTCCTTCACTAGTACCTTCAATAGTGTTTCCTGAAACAAAGAGCATGTTTCAGTCATACACATGAAACTGTCACACCAAAGCAAACCTAAAGCAGATGAACTTTTACTAATGCCAAATGATAAAACCAGTGCTAAAGATTTAATCTTCTGAGAGAAGTGTCCCACAGACAGACCCTCCTTAAGAGTCAGTAACGAGGTGCATGGTTCAAATCCACCAGATGCTCTGCTGAAGAAGGAGGAACAATCGCCTCCTGTACCAGTCAGATCCAATTTGACGGTACACACATAAAAAAAAAAAAAAAAAAAAAAAAAAAAGAGTCAGTAACATTTGCTTAATCAAGATATTTTTGGGAATTCAGAGATACTATTAAGGAATTAGACCTTTCAGGTTAAAACTAGGCATTTGGGAAGAGAGTGGAGAGCAATATTCTAACTGAACTAGTTTAGTCTCATAAGGACAAATACTGCCAACACTATTATTGAAGAAACAGAAAGATAACTAGTAAAACGTGTATGAGGATGCAAAGGGGGCAGAGTGAGAGGACAGGTTGAGGACGGTCAGGAAGAAATCATACAGTCACACAATTTTGTAGGTAGGGGGTAGGGTAAAGAAAATGGGAAAGATATGGCAAGGATCTGGAAAGACAGGGGAATGGTGGGCATAGTTCAATAGTAATTAATTTTATAAAACACAATGACCAAATGCTTTAGGCAGAATATGAAATGATCCAGGAGGTATTAAAAGAAGATGGAAGGAATATACTGAGTCACTGTATAGAAAGGAATTGGCAGATACAGAAGAATTTAATGAAATAACATTTGAGCAAGATCCTATGGTGATGAATGAAGAAGTTCAAACTGCTTTGAAGGAAAAGGCAAAAAATAAGGCCCCAGGAATAGATGGTATACCAACTGACATATTTTAGCTAAAAGATGCTGCCCTGGATGTGCTCACCAAGTGGTGCCAAGAAATCTGGAGAACAACCACGTGGCCAACTGACTGGAAGAGATCTATATTTATTCCCATTCCAAACAAGGGTGACCCAACTAAGTACGGAAACTACAGAACAATATCATTGATTTCACAAGCAAGCAAGATTCTACTGAAGAGTATCCAAAAATGACTGGAACAGCACATCAGCAGAGAACTGCCGAAAGTCCAGGCTGGGTTTAGAAGGGGTCATGGTACTAGGGATATTGTAGCTGATGTTAGATGGATCTTAGCTGAATGCAGGAATACCAGAAGAATGTCTTATCTATGTTTCATTGATTATGCAAAGGCGTTTGACTGTGTGGATCATAAACTGTGGCTGACCCTGAGAAGAATGAGAATCCCAGAGCATTTAATTGTGCTATTGCAAAACCTACACTTGGACCAAGAGGCAGTCATTAGAACAGAGCAGGGAAACACCGCATGGTTCAAAATTGGGAAGGGTGTACGCCAGGGATGTGTCCTATCTCCATATCTTTTCAACCTGTATGCAGAGCAGATTATCTGAGAGGCTAGGCTCTTTGAGGAGAAGTGTGGCGTCAGGATTAGTGGAAGATGTATTAACAATCTGCGTTGTGCAGATGACAGAACCCTGCTTGCTGAAACTGAGGAGGACCTCATGCACTTGCTGGAGAGGGTCAAGGACTTCAGCCTTCAGTATGGACTGAGGCTCAATGTCAAGAAGACAAATGTTCTCACCACTGGACCAATTGGTGGCATCACGATGGATGGCGAAGAGATTGAGATTGTTCACAGCTTCAGTTTGCTCAGCTCCACAGTCAACACTTTTGGCACCAGCAGCCACAAAATCAAAAAACTTATTGTGATGGGAAAGTCTGCTCTTAGGGACCTCTCTAAAGTACTCAAGAGCAACGGTGTCTCTGGAAACTAAGGTGTGCCTGATACAGGCCATAGTCTTTGCAATCACTTGTTATGCATCAGAGAGTTAGAAAATGACTAGGGAGGATAGAAGCAGAACTGATGCCTTTGAGCTGTGGTGCTGGAGAAGAGAACTGAATGTACCCTGAACTGTCAAGAAAACAAACAGATTCATCCTGGAGAGGGTTAAACCAAGCTACTCCTTGGAGGCAAGGATTCTGGGGCTTCGTCTGACATACTTTGGACATGCTGTAGGGAGAGACAGGTCCTTGGAGAGGGACATCATGCTTGGGAGGGTAGAGGGACAGCGCAGGAGGGGAAGACCCTCTATGAGGTGGACTGATTCGGTGGTTGGGGTACTTGGGATGGGTGTGTCAGAGGCAATGCAATTGGCACAGGATAGAGCAGGGTTTAGGGCTGTTGTACATGGGGTCGCTATGAGTCGCAAATGACTTGACGGCACATAACAACAACAACAATAAACGAATGAGAAAGATTGTATAAAACACAATGTGAATTAAGGTTAGTATGAAACACAACATACATGAACTTTATAAACAAAGCAATATAAAATAAAAATTAAATTTTTTTTTCCTTCTTCTATACCATCGAATCAGACCTGACTGGCATAAGAGGAGACGGCCTCTCCTACTCCAGTGGAGCATCTGGTGGATTTGAAACATGTGCCTTGGGGATTGCAGTGCAGCTTCTTGCCACTAGGCCACCAGAGCTCCCCAATTTTTAAAAGAATATTTTTAAAAGTCTAAAAGAAACACATACATAGTCTCAACCTAGTAAAAGACAGCTACCAGATTAACAAGTTTCCTTTTGATGTATTTGGGAAAAAAAGAGAGAATGAATGAACTACCAAGAAATAAAGCCTCATACTTTGTGTTTTGGGCAGGTAAAGCAATCCACGGTAGATCTGTGGCCATAACCATAACATCTTCAATCAACAGAGTCTCAATAAATTCAATTGTCATTCTAAGAGCCAGAGAACTAAATTTATTTACTTATCTATCAAGCAGGGGAGGTACATACCGTGTTAAAAGGGGTAAAACCAGACAAAGAACTTGCATATGTAGCTTGGCAAGACTTTACTGCACATTATTTTGGACATGTTATGAAGAGGCATTTGACTGTGTAGATCATAACAAACTATGGTTGACTCTGAGAAGAATGGGAATCTCAGAACACTTGATCGTTCTAACGCGAAACTTATACTTGGACGAGGAGGCAGTTGTCAGAACAGAGCAAGGGAACACTGCATGGTTCAAAATTGGGAAGGGCGTA
>NW_006400013.1:2933164-2935128 GCF_000299155.1 Elephantulus edwardii
CATGCTTGGGAGGGTGAAGGGACGGCGCAGGAGAGGAAGGCCCTCTATGAGGTGGATTGATTCAGTGACTGGGATAATTGGGATGGGAGTGTCGGAGACAGTGTGATTGGCACAGGACAGAGCGGAGTTTAGGGCTATTGTACATAGGGTCGTTATGAGTCGCAGGCGACTCGACGGCACATAACAACAACAACAACATCAAGAAGGGACAATGTCTAGAGAAGGAGACCATCCTTAGTGAAGCAGAGGGACAGTGGAAAAGACTCTCAATTAGACGGCTTCAACAATATATAGTAATGATTGTGAGGGTGGAAAAGGACTGGCCACCAGTTTAATTTCCTTGCATAAACAGTAACAATCACATCTGATGACAACTAAAATATATGCTAAATAAACTAGAGAGAAAACAATACGACTTACCTGCATTGCCGAGCTGTTTATAAAACCTGTATTCTAAATGAAGCTGTGGTGCACGTGATTTTATTGGTTCCTGAAATCCAAAAAGAGTAACTGTGATCAGATTTAGACAGATGGGTTTTTTTTCAATTTCTATATTTCAGAGTTAATCAGCAGTAATTATTAAATTTCTACAATTTAAAAAAAACCCACAAAAACCTCTTTAGTTAAAACTTAAAGACCCCCCAAAAACAAAACAAAACAAAACAAAACACAAACAACCAACAACAAAACCAACTTAAAGATCAAATTACTGTTAAACAGTAACACATTTTACAATCCCCTCAACAGACATCACTCTTTGTACTTCTTTCTCTGGGTCCTCTGTTTCCATCTGTCATTCTTACTTACCTTCAGAGCTTTTTAGGCAAATGGTAACCTTTCAGTCTCACATGGCTGATTGGCTGTACTGAGGAACACATTCTTCCCTGGTTTTATTACTCATTTTAAGGCCTAATTGGTTGGTTGGGTTCAGCTCCAGGACTAAAGAGAAAGTCTTCAAGGTTATGCCAGTCTCCATCAGATCAGTGAAGTGGTTTATTTTTCAGAATTTTGAATTTTCTGTCAGTTTTAATCTTTCTAGTACCTTCTTTCAACCTGATCAGTGCAATTAGTAGCAGTGGGTAGACAATATCTGGTTCTTCTGTTTTCAGGGTAAAAAAGGCCACGGTTCTTGTGGTCCATCAGTCCTCTGGACTATCTTCCTAAGTCTTTGATTTTCTCCATTATTCTTTGTTCCAGTTGAGGTGAGATCAATTGCTGCATTTTAGATGGCTGATCACAAGCTTCAAAAAATCCCAATTATTACATGCCCAAGTAAGATGTAAAACACACTGCTTTGTAGACTATGTTATGTCAAATGATGTGGATGCCTCCTGAGACTATGGTATTAAGTCCCAAAGATCAATGATTGATTTCTCAAGGTATTTCGTATGGCTAACAAGTCTTCTTTGCCTCTCTATGTATGCTCTACGATACCCTTGAATATATATGTAGTACAAATACATATGAAGAAGTATCCTCTGGCAAAAATAAATACACATGCTTACACATCCACAAGTATACTCCTTTATGTCTTCCAATATCTATTCAGCTCCCGTATCTACCTATGCATACATTTACACGTTTATTATTACTGGTACTGGATCGTGTATTTAATAATATTTACATTTGTTGTCTTTAACTCAAATTCTATAATGCTTTAAAGATGATATTCATAAAGTATTCTACTTTGTTACCATAATATCTCTTTGAAAGTAAAGCTAAAGGGAAAGCTAAATTACATGTAGTCCCTTCCACAGATATATAAATGAAAATTCAGTTGACACTCTCCTGAAACATATTTTCCTAACAAATCACGTGACAAACTTTGTAAATGGTAACATTTATGTCCTATTATGAATTTTGAGTAGTTATTTTTATGCTTTTAAGAAAAACGATACATGTTCAGTACAAAAAAATTAAAATATCCAAAGTGAAAATAAACTTGAAATTTTACTTAAAGAGAA
>NW_006400013.1:2935653-2936949 GCF_000299155.1 Elephantulus edwardii
GCCCTCTATAATGTGGACTGATTCAGTGACTGGGATAATTGGGATGGGAGTGTCAGAGACAGTGCGATTGGCACAGGACAGAGTGGAGTTTAGGGCTGTTATACATAGGGTCGCTATGAGTCGCAGGCCACTCGACGGCACATAACAACAACAATATACCATGTTTTCTTTTCAGTCAACAGTGTGATGATTGTATCTTTCAAAGACAGTAATACAGTTTGTGTGTGTATATATATTGTTGTCGTTAAGTTCCGCGAAGTCAAGAATGAACCATAGCGACCCTATGAATAAAAGACTTAATCCTGTTCTATAATATTGTCATTTCTCTAAGTTCATAGAGTTTCCAGAGGCATGTTGATTAGAAACTGGATACCACTCCTCTTCCGAGCCTACCTTAGCATGGGAGCTCCACCAAACACTGTCCACCATGTGGAATCATTGTGACATGTGACACACCAGTGGCACAGCATTTAGTAACACAGCAATCCCAAGTTTCCTCAGTACAGCAAACTCACAGACCAGTGCTGTACAACTTAGGAGAATGCTCATTTCAAACACAATTAACACAAGGCCCAAAGGCCCAACTAAATAAAATAAATAAATTTTCCGCCTACTAAATTCTGAAGCATTATACCTGTGTTTTCTTCTAAGAATTTTTTTCATGTAGATCCTTGATTAATTTTTTTTTTACATAAGGAATGCTTCATGAATTTGTGTGTCATCGTTATGCAGGGGCCATGGTAATCTTTTCTGTATCATTCCAATTTTAGTATATGTGCTGCTGAAGTGAGCACAGATCCTTGATTCATTCTAAGATACTTCACAGTATGAAGTATATTATGCTCCTTATATATAACATATAAGCTAGATATGTCATATATATTATTTCCAATGCCTGTAGTATTTTTTTATTATGTGTATAATTTTTGGACATTTGGACTGTTTTCAGAAATACTCTTGGGAATATTCTTTTCACATATAAGAAAATTAAAGATGGTAAGTACAATTATAATATGTAACTGTATTCAACATAGTGCTTAAATTTTCAAAAATGACATTTCTTAAAAAGCCTAGAGATGAAGAAAGCAAACATCAACAATGCTCTAATCCAAATGTCAAGAATGGTCTGATGAATTATTCTCAATTGAAAGTATACCAGACAAATGACTAAAAGAACCTAACATAATCTTTCAAAAATAAAATCTTAATAAAGTATCATCCCTTTAGTGCAAGTAATAGGTAAAATAATAAAGAAATAGGCAACATTAATAAAGTAGTAATAATAAAGTAATGTTG
>NW_006400013.1:2938709-2967801 GCF_000299155.1 Elephantulus edwardii
AAATATTCTCTCCTCCAAAGACTTCAATGTCGTAAACATATTTCATCCAGTTTTTCTCAGTCTTACCCCCATCCCGATGTCAGCCTCATACTTACTCTATTTTTAAGATTCCAAGGAAGGAGATTCTACAGCCTCTCTGGATAATTCATGCGGGTGTTTAACCCGTTTTATCGTTTGGAATGCCTTTATACTTTATTTAAATTTCCACTACTAAAACTTTAAGCATACTTCTCTTATACCCCAGAAACAAGATTAAATAGTTCCTCAATCTGTACGTACTATCTTCAAAACAGAGAATAGTTAATAAATTTCTTAAACATTTTTTATTTATTTTCTTTTGTTGCACATTTTCCTCCCTTCCCACAGGCCACCCAGAAATATTCCAGATTGCTGTCATACTCAATTAACAATTTCTTAGAATATTTCTGTCCAGGTAAAGTATTGTCAATTCCATTAACAAAATTTTCTTCATGGGCTGATTTTTTTTATTCCCATATTTTTTATCATCTTCGAATACATTTTTTTTTCCTGAACCTACTTGATGTTTTTGTGCATTTTCCTTAAATGTTAATTTTTCTTAAAATATTGCTGCTGTTGTGGGCCACTGAGTTTTAAGTGACCCTCCAGTGCATTTTCAGAGGCAGTAAATGGCACGAGAGGAGAGCACCCATCCCTCTCCTGTGAAGCAACTGGTAGATTCAAATTGTGTGCCTTTGGGATTGTAGCATAGCTTCTTATTACGAGGCCACTAGAGCTCTCTATATAGTAAGTCATGTAATGCAGAAGCTTTCTTGAAGTTCTTTAGTCTGTTTTTTTATTTCCTGGAAGGTTTTACCCTAAATCAATCAGGCTCACTAAAACATTTCCTATCTCTAAGTAATTACATCACAGAACAACTTATACTCATCTTTGACTGTCAAGTCAGCAATCATTAGAGTTTTATTCCAAGTTTCTCAAGATTCTTGTAGTCAAAAGAAAAACATTTAAGATTAATAATTACACTGTAAAGACATTCCCTTATTTATTCATCTGCTCAGATAGAGAGGGATATAATTCTTGAAAGTCTCCACTTGGTTGTAATTCTCCTATTAGATCACTGTTAACGCAAAAAGTCACAGAACTTGCCCTAATAAGAATTTGAATTCGTGTCCTAATAATTCATAAGGAAACAAGCAGGAACAGTGATGACAAATCAACATGGTACTCAACAGAGGTTGATACAAATATCAGAAAGAGGGTAACAGCCTTTGGCTTCTAAGAAGCCACAATCACAAAAAAACATGTAATCTTTCTTAAATATTGGACTAAAATATCTTAATAGAAAGTAATCAATCCAATCGAGTTAAAAAGTTAAACTCTATCAATGGGCTCAAGTAAATCAGAGATAATGAAGATGGCAGAGGATAGAGCAATAATTGGATCCATAGTTCACACAGTCACTATGAGTTGAAGTTGACTCAAGGGCGCTTAACAACAACAAAACTTTTAAGAATTTAGGGCAAAACGTGGCCTATATCTCATATATATTCAGAAGTGAGGTTGTTGTTATTAGGTGCTATCACATCAACAAGAACTCATGGTAACAACATAATGGGCTTTTTCTTGCAAATGAAAGGATCAACATCCTTTAGTCAGATCCTTCATTTGGATGTAGTCTGTTCAGTCAAATGTGGCTGCAAGACTGTATTATGAACAGTGGACATTGCAAAGAGTCCACAGCTAGTGAGAAACTAATAGCATTAACAATATAGAGATAAAAAGGGAAAAAAAATCATGATTGTTAGGACATCTCTGCTAAAGAGTCCTAAAAGCCTGGTTGAATGGTAAAAAAGGGGGCTTTTTACATGATTCTACTTACTTTGCATATGATATTTAAAAAAAAACCCACAAACTACTTCAACGCATTGTGGAGTAAGATGACCATTTGGTGGGTTTTCAGAGGTAGTAAACCTTGTGCGCAGAGACTGACTCTCACCCTGTAGAAAGCTGCTGGATTTGAACCATCTGCCTTGTGTTGGGAATGCAACTCCTTATTTACTAGTCCACCAGAGCTCTCTTTTTATTTAACCCTAGAAATCTAAGAAGTAAGACTTCACATCCAAGTAAAGAAGAACTGACACAGGAACAGGATGGTTTCCTTGCATTTCTATGCCAGATGCAGATTACAATTCCAAAGAGGGCTGGCCATTTGCCAGAATCACAGTTATTCTGGAACACACATGGCTGCCTGAAATCCTACACTGACAGCAATGCTTGAGGCAAATTTTGCTGTTACAATGAAAAGCATTCAGTTACAGTCCTCATGTCTTCCCTGAAGAACACTAGCTCCACAGAAAGAGAAAAGGACCATAGATAAGGCAGTCTCTAAAAACCCTCTCAAATTTATTTCAAAGGGAAATGAGGTAGCAAAGCATATTCTATTTCTAGACGACATAAAGTCTTCTATATAGTTGGGTTTAATTACTGGCTAAAAAGATCAATATAAGTTTAGTAAAATGAATGAAAGGGAAATTCTTAGTGAATAATTTTCAAATTTTTTTAATTGTCCCATAACAAGATAGAATGAAAAGAATATCAATCGTTCCAGCTGTTTTTTCAACTCTTTTTCATCAACTAATTTCTGATTCACTGTTGTTAACATGACTTATTGTTAGGACTATCTAACTATACAGTGTTATAATTAAAGGAGAATGACTAAGTAGGGTCACATGCAAGGAAAAAAACCAACATTAGTATTTTTTGTAAATGCTTACAACTATTTCCTGTAAAATGATATGTGAGAAGTGAGGGTACCAAAATACAATTACCACAAATATAGATTCCACTTACCAGTTTGATTGCTACATATTCATTGGTGTAGAGATTTTTACCTAGGAGAAAAAGCAGAATATTTATGTTTAATGACATTTACTCTGGGAAATACAAAGCAAAAATCTTAGCTCACGGGGTCATGAGAAAGGTCACATTCTCGATGCTGCTTACATGTGGAAAACATGAAGTTTAAATGAAAAGCTAGACAGAAATAGTGAGACCCAGCAAGTGTAGGACAAAAACAACTTGAAGAGTTTGAAAATTTGGACTTTAGTTATTTTTTTGAAAAAGAAAGCAAATAAATCTCTCTCTGTGTGCTGCTAACACATATATATATGTATCTTGCACAAATTTCTTATTTCCCCAAGAATTAAGCCACAATACAAATAAAAAGGGAGAAATTATGAATTTCAAAGATACACAGATTTTACCTCTTGGCACAGATCTACATTCTGCAAAAAAATCTTCACCTACAGAATTTTTCCCTTTTATTTAGGTCATGGTATTATATATCAAAGTTAGAGGACATTAAAAAAAAAAGATAATCAAGTATTCTTGTCCATCCTTCTTCTTGGAAGAAGAAGAATTAATCTGCTGCCTATAAATAGATAATTCTTTGAGTAGGTTCAGAGGCAGGAAAGGAGAATCTTACTATCATCAAGAACGAAGAAACAGTGCAGCATACCCTTTGGGCCAAAGATTTCTGATCTCGACCAGTTAAGACAGTGACAAAGAATCAGTGGTACCAGCAACGCTAGTAGTGAGCCAGAGGCGGGTATGAGACAGCGGAATTGGATTTGCTTCCTCACACAGTACAGACTGCAACTCAATGTCAAAAAGACAAAGATTTTTACCATTGGACTGACAGGCAGTGTCATAATAGATGGAGAAAAGCCTGAAACTGTCAACAGCTTGATCTTGCTTGGATCCACAATTAAGATTCTTGGTACCAGCAGTCAAGAAATAAGGAAATACATTGCATTGGGAAAATCTGCAGTTAGAAACCTCTCCAAATTACTGAGGAGTAATAATGTTAGTAGTTTAAGGATTAAGGCATGTCTGATTCAGGTCATGGTCTTTAAAATTGCTTGCTATGCATCTGAGAGCTGGACAATGAATAAGGATGACAGAAAAAGAATTGACACCTTTGAGCTGTGGTGTTGGAGAAGAGCAATGAACATCCCATGGATGACCAAGAGAACGAACAAGTGTGTCTTGGAGAGGATGCAGCTAGTGTGCTCTTCAGAGGCAAGAATGATGAGGCTTTGCCTCCCATATTTTGGGCATGTTGCTTGCTGAGGGTGTAGGGTCGGGGAAGGAAAGGGCATTCAACCAAGTGGACTGATAACAGTGACTGCTGCAATGGGCTCTTGTGCATCAGGAAGTGTGAGGATGGCTCAGAATACAACAGGGTTCAGAGCTTTTGTTCATAGGATTACTATCAGTCATACTTGACTGGATGACCCCTAACAATAACAACAATCCCACAGAATCAGAGCTGTGTTCCTTCACCTAGGCTTACTGATAGAGGGAAGGAGGGATATTTAATTGAAAGAACAAAAAGAGTTTTGTAACATTTATTTAAGCATGAGTAGGGCCCAGAATATGACACCTGTGGATAGGAAATGGTCTGAGATCTTGTCTAAAAAGTTGTTCTGATAAAGCATTGTATCCTGGTGTTTCCAGGCTGAACTGTAACCAATTACTTCTGAAATAAACCCCATACTTGTGAAATTTAAAGGGGGGGGGAGGATAATTCTCAAAGCTGTCTTACCAGAACTCTAGCTCTGTGCATTTAAATAGAGGAAACAGATCTCCACCTGCACCGCTCTACCATCTCTGTTTCTTCCTGAAATGGTAACAATTCTCTCCTTCAACTTCCCTACTTCTATAAACGGAATAAAAACACTACACATCTTGACTGGTGGCCTGGAGGGGTAATGGGGATGAAGATGAGGGCAAATAGCACTTACTGGGCCTGTATTACATGATAGGTACTTCTTGTTATTATGTGCTGTTGAGTCACCTATGACTCAAAGCGACCCTATGTACAATATCTCTGAAGCCTGTCCTGTCCTGAGCCAGTCTCACTGACTCCGACACATCAACCCCCCACTGCCCTAGTTACTGTATCAAACCATCTCATCTGGGGTCTTCCTCTTCTGTACTGTCCCTTCACCCTTCGGAGCATGATGTCCTCCTCCAAGGATTGGTCCCTCCTGGCCATATGATCAAAATAAGTGAGAAAGAGCTTAAAAATCCTAGCCTCCAAGGAGAAGCTTGGTTTCAAAATCTCCAAGACAGATCTATTTGTTTTCTTGGCAGTCCAGGGTATGTTCAAGATTCTTCTTAAGCACCACAACTCAAAGGCATCAATAGTTCTTCTGTCATCCTTAGTTATTGTCTAGCTTTCTGATGCAGAGCAAGTAAATGCGAAGACCATGGCCTGGATCAAGCACATTTTAGTCTCTAGACCGACACTGTTGCTTCTCAGTACACTGGAGAGGTCCCTGACAGTAGATTTTCCCAGTGCAATTCACCTTTTAATTTCCTGACTGCTGGTGCCAAGAACTGACTGTAAGAGCCCAGCAAGCTATAATTAACAACCTCAATGTCTTCCCCATCTATCATGGTGCTGCCAATTTAGCTATCCCCATCTCTCCAATCATACTTGAAGTTTTAACTCTAATTCCTCCTTACTGTTCAGTTTATATCATATGCTTTAGTCACTGTCTAGGACTTCATATTGTTTTTCATGCTTAGTGCTTTTAATGCTCTTATCCCCTGGAACTATCTTGGGTGTAATGATTTTATATAATAACTTTTTAAATGCCTTATGGTGTTCTGTACATAACAGATATAAACACCATGTTTTGTACATATCAGATACTAATATATTTATCTGATTAAAAGTTACTGGTATGTATAGCAATCTTTTGCCATGCAATTACTGCTTTGGAGAACTCACTAGAGGATTAGCTATGTGTCAGTTTGGCTAGATGGTACACAACAAATAATGACTGTAACAGTATATTCCTATAATAGTATAGAAAAGGATATTGAAAGTTGTACATTAAAGTACAATTTAATTGTTATTAAATAAGTGTTAAAATAAGTGTTTCTTGGTAATCTGATTTTTATATGACTCTGACTTGACCAATGCAATTCGTCTTTTAACTTCCTGGCTGCTGGTACCAAGAGTGTTGACTGTGGAGTCAAACAAACAGAAGCTGTTAATAATCTCAATCTCTTCTTTGTCTATCCTGATGCTGCCAATTGGCCCAGCGGGAAGAATATTTGTTTTCTTGATGATGTACAATAATTTCCTGTCAGGTCACCTTTTTTTGGAAATGGGAATAAATATGGATCTCTTCCAGTCAGTTGACCAGGTAACTGTTCTCCAGATTTCTGGTACTGGGAATGAATATACCATGGACTACAAGAAGAAGAAACAATCTTATCTTGAAAAAAATACACCCAGAAAGGTACTTAAGTAAGAAAGGTGAAGCTCTGGAAATGTTATCAGGACGGGGATGGTTCCTGAAGCTTTTATGCTTACTAAAGTAAGGAACAGTGACAAAGAGGAATACCTTCAAGGAAGTTAAGACTTATACAGTGGCTGAAACAATGAACTTAAACACAGCAACAATACTGAAGATGGTACAGGATTGGACAGTGTTTGATTGTTATAAACAAACAGGGTTACAATGAGTTCAGATCCACTCAACAGCACAGAACAACAATATGTTACACCAAACATGATAGCTGAGACATCATAAAAGGCTAACTTGGCTTGTTTGCTTTTCTCTGGGAGTGTCAAAAAAACTGAATACAGGTCACCCTTTTACAAAGCAATCATCCTTATTTAGGAAAGCACAGGAGATAATTCCTAAGGGGAAATCTGATAATTATCCTGAGAATTCACTTTTCAAATTCATTCCTTTGTGAGGAGACAAACACATCATTAAAACAAGAGGCCAATACAAAAAGGCAGCTACGGAGAAGTCTAGACAATCACTCAGTCACTATCCTCCGTGATACACACTGCAGAAATTTTTGTCCGGAATAATTTAATTACAAAGATTGAGGGTTAAAAAAAAATCTTTGCCCACTTAAAATAAATAACTGGTTCAGCTTAAAAAAAATAAAAAAGTATCAATATCTGTGAGAAAGGCTGGTAGGCTAATGGACAGAAAAATACCACTGATGAGATGGCACAATACCAAGTACTCAAAGCTTTTAGTATCTGTTGTACAAAATCCACAATGCTTCCCAATCTCACTTCCTGGCTATGTGTTCTCTTATTGTTAATGGAAAAGAAAATGCATTACATAGTAGTTTTTGGAACTTTGCATCTAAACTCAGCCCTTTCAAAGCAGTGATGAATCTGATGCTGCCCATAAAACCCACGGCATGAAGACTTCCTTTTTCAGTAAGTCACCTACAGAGACATTTACCGTAAGCTTCATGAGACACAGCATTATTTCACAAAAGCAGCAGGTCTGTTCTCAGAACCACACTGATAAAGGACCATAGAGCCTCTGGTTCCCAATTTAGTTACATCTCCAGCTGTCATATTTCCTTGTCCTAAAGTGAAAGTACTACATTTATAAATTACTACCTAGAATTTTTCTGAAAATCTACTGAAATAAACTTGAGTCAATTAGTAGTTAAAACAAGAAACCCATATTTACTTAAGGCAAAGAAGACACAAGGGCCGAATGCCTCTACTACTTAGAAAGTACTACATTATTAGAATGTGCATTATTAGGGTAAATAGTTAATAAATGACATTATAACTTCAAAGAACAATCTATAGGTTTTATTTTTGTTAACTTCTTGTTATGTTGAAACCTCTGGCAGGTTTTCAGAGGTAGTTTATCACTTTGGAGGAGACTGTCCATCTTTAACTTACTACTAAAATATTAGGAAGCTCTAGTGGCCTAATGGGTAGGGAGTTGCACTACCAACTCCAAGGCAGGTGGTTGAAACCCCACCAGCTGCTGGGAGGGAAAAGATGGGCAAACTTCTCCTGTGCAATTTATAGCCTTTGAATAACTTCTGGAGGGTCAGCTGTGAGTTGCTTTCAACTCAAAGGCAATGAACAACAGTTAACATTAGTATATTAGTATATTAATATGCTATGCAGAAATACTTCCTAAATGGTTAGTAATTAAAAGCAAAGGTAGCTTAGGCTTTCCCCATATTTTTCAGTGGATTACTAATCAAATATAAGCAAACAATTACACTTGGCTCTCTTGGGCTCCACAATCCTGGATCCAACTAATAACTGATTAAAAATAAGATGTGGGGGAAAGCAATTAAGTGGTCACAGCAATCAAGATTAAGAGGGAGCTTACAGTGCTGTTTATATAACATTTACATTGTGTTAAAGATACTGTAAGTAATCTAGAGATGATTTTTAAAGTGTATGAGAAGACTGGCATGAGTTACACACAAAAAACCCTACCTGACAATCCATGGATTTGGGTATGTGAAGGGGGTCCTAAAATCAATCTCCAGCATATAGTGTAAGACTCCAGAGAGTAAGAAAATCTTACTAAAATTTGTTCAACACCTACACTGGTGATAATATATAGTGTATTTATTATGAACAAAACATAACCATGTTAAAATGCATGCAGGAAATTACTATTAGCAGGTATGAAGTAAATAAGTAAATTCAGTGGGTATGACCAACCAAAAACTTTCCTTAATAACCAAAAACACTTGAGCATATCAAACTTAACAAAGTATTGTTTCATGAAACTTTTCTTTCAGATATATACATGTGTTTAATTTTGTGCACTGTAGTTCATAATATTTACCTGAAAACCACCAATGACAGTTTTCTAAAAGATAGTTTTAATTATTTCACTTTACAATGGAAAGTTTAGGTCAGTGATTGGACGACATAATTTTCTATGAATTCTCTAAACTACTAATCATGATAATCAACAAAACTCACTGCTGACAGGTGGAACTGACTCAGCAGCTGACTCGCCAGTCGGTTTTCAGAGGCCATAAAATGTACTGGTGGAGAATGCCCATTTTTCTCCCACAGAGCCTGGGTGGATGTGAACTGTCAAGAGAGGTACCACCTCAGCGTTAACAGCACAACTCCTTTCTGATCTATCAAACAGAATCAACTACAACTCACAGAGAGCCTATGAATAACAGATCTGAACCTTGCCCTCTCCTATGCCATCTTCATACTCTCTGATACGCTTGTGCCCTTTGTTAACAGTCACTGTGTCAACCCATTTTGTTATGAGTCCTCTTCCTCTCTTCCTCTGACATTCCGCCTTTCCCAACATGATGTCATTTCTAAGGGACTGGTTCTTCCTAACAACATGCCCAAAGTAAGAAAAACAAAGGTGTTTCTAAGCAGCTAAGTCTGAGGAACGTCTAGGAAGAATAAGATGGAAGATGGATACGGACAAAAGAAAAAGGGAGGGCTTATAAATGGGATCAAAGAAGGACCCCTGGTCCATTTTCAAGAGGGTGAACCTGTACAAATATTCACTCCTCCATTCTTCACAATGAAGCTCTAGATGGTAAGGAGTTGCACTGCCAATCGAAAGTCAGGAGGTTTGAGTCTAGCAGCCACACCACTGAAGCCCTCCTGTGAAATTTACAGCCTTTAAAAAAAAAATCACTGAAGTGAGCTGGTTCTGACTTGATGGTAATAAGTTGTTTGTATTCTTTACTAAAGGAGCCCTGGTGGAGCAGTATGTTATATGTATAGCTGCCAACTAAAAGGTTAGCAGTTTGAATCCAACACCTGCTCTGTAAAATAAAGCAAAATAGGAAGCATCCTCCTGTTAAGATTCACAGCTCAGAAACTCAACTGAGGGTCACTATGACTTGGGTTAAGTTTTAGTTATTCTTCACAAAAGGAGTCCTGGAGGTATAATGCTCTGTTGCTAACTGTAAGGTGAGCAGTTTGAGCCATTATCTGGGAGGAAAATGTGCAGTTTCCTCTTCTGAAAAGTTATAAACTCAGAAACCCAACAGAGAGTTGTCACGAGTCAGAAATTATTAGCAGAAGCAGGTATTCTTTATAAGCATAAGCACTGGGGTTCAGTGGTGAATTCTTGCTGTCCAAGAATGAGACTGGAGTTCAATTCTTGGTCACCACACCTCAGACACAACCACCACCTGTGAGTTGGTGTTTCTGTCTTGTTATGATTCTCAACAAGTTTCTGCACAGTTATAGACTAAGAAGAAACAGGTCTTGCATTGTCCTTGTGTGAAAGCCCTATGAATCAGAATGATTCAAGCCACAACTGATCACAGGGATGGGGCAGGACTTGGCAGTGTTCTATTACGTTGTGTATGTTTGAAGTTGTCATAAGTCAGGAACAGATCTGCTTGTTAACAACAATTCTTTACAAGGTGTATTTATAAGCTTTCTACATCACAAGGGGTGGAAATAAAATACAGGATGAATCACTCCAAAAAGCATGATACTCTGCAATACAAAAAATGTTCAAACACTTTTATTCTCTAAAAATTTATTCTGTAAAATTTGAAAAGTGTATAATGATTTCCCCATGTAACCTCAATAAATTTCAATTAGTGAATTACTTTAAAGCAAATCCCAGATGTTATATCCTTTTATTAGTAAATATTTCACTATGAAACTATAAAAGATTGAGGAGTCTTTTTCAAATACATGTATTGCTTGTAATTTGGAGTATTAATATTAATACTAATATTAATTCAGTAATAATATAGAAAATGTAAAAAACTAAGTGCAGATCCCATAAAAATGAAAAAATGAAAAATTCCCATGATACAAAAAGAAAAAAATTCAAGTGACCTTCTGATAAGTAAAATATTTAAAGTGAAAAGCACTTATGAATGGATTTTAAGGCTAAGCAATTGCCTGCAAAAGAACCATACTGTGATGGGCTAGCAACACCTAAGATTTGGTCATTAGGTTAAGAGACAGTATTAATGTACTCTCTGGACAAGAAAGTGGTAACTAACGTGTTTCAAGAGTATTAGCTATGACACCAGAAACAATAACAACAAAACAAAACACGAGCAAGAAATGAGAAAAAACCAAACAAGACTTCAAAAACTAAAGATTTTTGTATATCCAAGAACTTTAATTAAGAAAGTGAAAAGATAACCTACAGATTGGGAGAAAATATTTGACAATCATCTATCGGATAAATTCTGGCATTCTCCATTGATGTACACTATGAGTGATACTGCATGGTCATTTACATCTGATAGCTTTTCTTAGCACTGAATATAATTATGATCTATTCTAGTCCACTAACCAGACTGCTATCTTCCTATTTTCTTAACTAAGTAAGTACTTACTATTCTTGACTTATATTAAATAAGTCAAAGACTGTGGTTTTCAATATAGGTTATGATTGATCATGAGGAAATGCAAATTCTACCTAGATCAATAAACATCATGACAAAAATAGAGAAATTAAAGTTGTTACTGACTTTACTTGGATCAACATCAAAGTCCATGGGAATAGCAGTTAAGAAAGCAAAGAATGTACTGCACTGAAAAATCTGTTTTAAAAGGTTTCTGTAAAGTGAGATAAAGTCACTTTGAAAACTAAAGTATGTCTGACCTTAAGTCATGGCCTTTCTTCAACTGTTTTAGATGCTTGGGAGAGGTAGATCACAAAAAAGGAAGACAAACTAAATATGGTATTCCACATGTGGTGTTGATGTGAAATACTGAACATACTGAAATACTATACTGCAATAGGCACTCTTATGGAATCATGAATTAAGTACTGGGCTGCTAACCAAAAAGTTAAAGCTGCTCCACAAGACAAAAATGAGAATGCTGGCTTCCATAAATATTTATAGGAAACTATTATGGAAACTGGGGAGCTCTGGTGGTCAAGTGGCAAAAAGCTGCACTGCAATCCCAAAGGCATTCAATTCCACCAGCTGCTCTGCAGACAATCTCTTCCCATGACCCTCAATAACAAAGAATTTTAATGTTTAAAAAAAAAAAAAGAATTTTAATGTTTAAAAATTATTTATCTTTTTCACATTTACTATTTCTTCCTTTTTATTGAGGTATAATTCACATGTAATTTAGTGGACAAATGTTAAGTGGATAGTTTAGTGCACTTTAAAATACCGATATATAGACCAATCCAGAGGAAAATATTTTTGACACTCCAGAAAGCTTTCTTAAGCTTCTTCCCAATCATAATGCCTTGTTGTTGTTATGTGCTGTCGAGTCACCTGTGACTCATAACGACCCTATGTACAATAGCCCTAAACCCTGCTCTATCCTGTGCCAATCGTATTGTCTCTGATACACCTATCCCCATCAGCCCAGTCACTGAATCAATCTATCTCATCAAGGGTCTTCCTCTTCTGCATTGTCCCTCCACCCTCCTCACCTTGCAACATGTCTAAAGTATGCCAGACGAGTCATAATAATCCTTGCCTCCAAGGAAGTGCTGGGCTTCATCCCCTCCTAGACAAGCCTGTTTGTTCTCCTATCAGTCCATGGTATATTCAATACTCTTATCCAACACCACAGTTCAAAGGTATCAATTCTCCTTCTATCATCCCTAGTCATTGTCCAGCTTTCTGATGTATAGCAAGTAATTGCAGACCATGGCCTGTATCAGGTGCACTTTAGTCTCCAGACTATATCGCTGCTTTTCAGTACTTTGGAGAGGTCTCTGACAGCAGACTTTCCTAATGTAATTCGTCTGGTAACTTCCTGGCTGCCGGTACCAAGAGTGTTGATTGTAGAGCCAAGCAAACTGAAGCTGTTAATAATCTCTTTACTTTCTATCCTGATGCTGCCATTGTCTCAGTGGTGAGAATCTTAGTTTTCTTGATGTCGAACTTCAATATATATTGAAGGCTGCAGTGATTCACCTTTTCCAGCAAGTGCTTCAGGTCCTCCTCAGTTTCAGCAAACAAGTTTGTGTCATCTACATAATGTAGATTGTTGATGAGCCTATCTCCAATCCTGCTGCCACATTTCTCCTCATAGAGCCAGCCTACCTCACTCAAAAAGTCATTGATGTCAAGTTAGAACCAACTCACAAATGACCCTACAAAAAATTTTCATAAGTTATAAATCATAGGGGAAAGGAACACTCCCTCAGAGCTGTTGGTGAATAGTCAGAGATGTCTTTGGTACATTTCCCCACAGACAATAATATCAGAGCTCCTTAGTCCATCCTATAGCCACCAAAAGTAACTTGTCTGGACCTCCAGTGCAAATCTTTTGCCTATTTTTAACATGATATGGATGGAATTACACAAAAATAACTGTCCTTTCATGTCTAGTTTCTTTTGCTCAACATTAAGTAAGATTCATCTATTTTGCTACATCAATCAACACTTTAAATATTTCTATTACTGTGTGGTCCTCCATTTTATGAAAATGCTAAAATTTGTCTGTTGGACTGCTGGATATTTGGTTTGATTTTAAATTTTTGTCACTAGGAAAATCATTATTATGAATATTATTGAACTTACCTTTTTTTGAAATTTTTTAAATTTTATTATTGTGTGTGTTTGTGTGTTTGTGTGTGTGTGTGTACTGTCAAGTCAGATCTGACTGGTACAGGAGACTGCCCCTCCTTCTTCAGCAGACCATCCGGTGGATTCCAACTGCATACCTCTGGGATTGCAGTGTAGCTTCTTGCCACTAGGACACCAGAGCTCTGAACTTAACTCTTTTTATGTGCACACTTTGTTTTATCATGCTTTGCATACACTGGGGTTATTGTTGTTAGTTTTTTTAATTAAAAGTTTATGCACCACTTTCCCAAAAGCATATACTCACTTCGTGATCATGTCAAATTCTGGCAATTCTCACAATTCATCATACTTTTCCCATAATGTACATTTAGACAGCAACATAATGTAAGCATAATGTCTGTATATACTGAGAAATGAAAACAAAATTATCGTGATATACTTTAATGTGTTGACACTAATTTTATTGAAAATTTTTTTAACAGACTCGAGGGTCTTCTATGAGTTAGTTCCAACTCAATGGCAATGAGTTCAAGTTTTATTAGGAGAGAATTTTGGTGGCTACTAGACTTGACACCTAACAACAACAATAGCTGGTAAGGAGTTGCACTGCCAACCCAAAGATAGGCAGTTCAAATAAACCAGATGTTTCTCAGGAGAAAGATGGGGAATCTTGACTTAAGCAACTTAGAGCCTCTGAAAACTTGCTAGAGTTCAGATTCAATGTTAACCACAACAGTAGTTTTATTAGAAGCTCTGGTGGTACGTCTGTAGGGAGTTTCACTGCTTACCCAAAAGCAATACCTGTCCAATGATTTGGATTCCCCAGTAGCTCCAAGAAAATTCAACTGCAGTGATCTGGGACTGAATCTACAATGCCCCTGAGGTATGCCAGTATTCATTTTCTCAGTAATACAAGGATACTGGTATGTTAAGCTGTTGTGCCAATAGACATGTTTCATGAAGAGGTGCCACAAATGTTCAATCTGCTAAACTGTATTCTATAGAAGTTGCACAAAATTAAATTGTCATTAACAATTTACGTGAATTCCAATTGCTCCTATTCCTTTACATTACTGCAGTGTGAAAATATGCTGCAAAGAACCTCTTTAAAGAGCAAGTATGTCATTTTGAAGACTAAAGTGCATGTGACCCAAGGCACAGTACTTTCAATTACCTCATATGCATGTGAAACAAGGAAGATGAATTGATAATGAACAAGGATGAGCAACAAAGACTTAATGCCTCTGAAATTGTGGCGTTGGAGAATAATATTTAACATACCAAGGACTATGGTCTAACATACTTTGGACATGCTGTGAGGAGAGACCGGTCCTTGGAGAAGGACATCATGCTTGGGAGGATGGAGGGACAGTGCAGGAGGGGAAGGCCCTCTATGAGGTGGATTGATTCAGTGACTGGGATAATCAGGATGGGTGTGTCAGAGACAGTGCGATTGGCATAGGACAGAGCAGAATTTAGGGTTGTTGTACATAGGGTCACTATGAGTCGCAAGCGACTCGACGGCACATAACAACAACAACAAGGACTATGAAAAGAACATGCAAATCCATCTTGGAAGAAGTGAAGTCAGAAAACTCCTTAAAATTGAGGATGGTGTGGCATGTTCATACAATGGAATACTAACACAGCACACAGGAGCAATCATTTTGTAAATTACTACCTAACTTGGGAGGGACTGAAGAGCATTAGGCAGAGTGAACTCAGTCCCACAAATATTGTATAAAACCATTACTGTAGGATGAGTGAGGATGGGAAGGTATAGTGTCAATTACAGGGTTGCACAATTCGATGGGTAGGGGAGATGAAGGAAATGTGAAGGATCTTTTGTGAAAAACAATGTATTCAAACTTTGTAAATAAATCATGGTAAGATTAAAAAATGAAATTTTAAAAAATTTTCTAAAAAACTGAGGATGATGAGACTTCATCTCACATGTCTGGCATGTTATCATGAGGTGTCAGTGTTGGGAGGAGTACAAAATGCTTCATTATGTGAAAATAAATTTAATATATGAAAATCAATTAGTACTTAACATATAAAGAGAATAAAGGACAAAATGAACATCTTAATTAACATAGAAAAGCGATGTGACAAATTCCAAGAGCTTTCCTAATGAAATGCTTCACAAAGTAGATATACAAGGGAATTTCTTCAAAGTAAGGGTATCTATGAAAAAACTATGGCTAGCATCAAAGTCATCTAGCTGATGCAATGAGACAATGAAAATTTTTTTTAAATATCCAGATTAGAAAATTTAAAAATCTTTAATCACTGATGACATGATATTGTATAATATTGTAATGTAATAATAATATTATAAAAATGTTCAGAGAATCCATGGGGTGAAAAATGTATTCATCAGAGCTGAGAAATTCAGGAAGATCATAAAAAGTTAAGTTCAGTATAATAAAAAAATCAATTGTGTTTCTAAATACTAGCAATAAAAAAATCTGCAGATTAAATTAATAATTGCATTCACTGTAGCCTCCCCAAATTCTATTAATGAGCTGACTCATAATTGACCCTCTAACTGGTTTTTGGAAACTGTAAATCACACAGAGGAGACTGCACATCTTTCTCCTGTGGAGCTGCAGGAGTCTGGCCAATGACACTACCACAGCTCCCAAAATTACTTAGGAATCACTTTGACCAATTAAATGTACTTGGGCAAGGAATAAGAAGACCAAAGAATGGCTGCTTTTCAATTGTGCTGAATGAAGGGTAGTGAATACAACATGAACATCTAAAAGAACAAACAAATCTGTCTTAAAGGAAGTACAGCCAGGGTGTTCCTTAGAGAAAAGGATGATGAGACTTTGTCTCTTATACTTTGGGCATGTTAATAAAAGGGGCCAGTTTTTAGAAAAGGACACCATATCTTTTCAAGCATGATAAGAAGACAGAGGGTCCAAATAACAAATGCTGGTGAGGATATGGAGAGATTGGAACCCTTATTCACTGCTGGTTGGTGTGTAAAATGGAGCAAACACTTTGGAAAGGTGATTTGGAGCTTTCTCAAAAAGTTCAAAATTTGACCCAGCAATGCCACTACTGGAAATATACCCTAAAGAAACCAGAACAGGCATCCAAAAAGAGGTATGCACATCCATGATTATGGCTGCTTTATGCATAATAGCAAAGAGATGGAAACAACCCAAACGCCTATCAAAAAATGAATGGAGAGAAAAACAATAGTATATTCACACAATGGAATACTATGTAGCACTGAAAAAAGAACTTGTTAAAAAATTACATAATCTGGGTAACCTTGGAGTACATCATGCTGAATGAAATATTTCAGGGACAAAAGGACAAACACTGCATAGCATCACTTATAAAGTAGGTCTGACATGAGGGCTTGGGAGGAAAATAGGAAAAGAGTGGATAGATAATGAACTCTGTATTGGAACAGAAGAAGGAAAGCACTGTTTAGAAGGAATATATGATTAGGCATTACATATAACAGTCTAGAATAAGAGATACATTGCAAAGAGAACGGGAGGAGGGGGAGAATAGGGAGGGAGGGAGAAAATTATGAATTTTCATGAAATTATGAATGATTTTTTAAAAAAAGTGAACTGGGGAGGGGGAGAGAAAGGGGAAGGAGAAAAATATGCAACAGTGAATGAATGAAAATCTAACTTTTTGTTAAAATAAAAATGTTTATTATTAAAAAATCATACAGTAAAAGTCACATAAGAATGCTGTGTGGGTTTTTTTAAAAAGACTGAGGGTCGGTGAAAGAGAAAAAGACCTTAACTGAGCTGGACTGTCAGTGACTTGAGAAGGATTGGTGGGTTTTTGGTCTGTTGCACATAAGGTAGCTAGGAGGTGGCACTGACTTGACAGCCCTCCTACCAAAAATAAGTAAATATACAATCTGTGAAAACCAAAAATGGTAAAACACTACTGTGAAAAATTAAAAATATAATAAATGGAGAGTCATTCCATGGCCACAGATTATTGCTGTTGCTAGATATCATCAAGTATGACTCATAATGACCCTATGAACAACACATGTGAATCCTGTCCTATCCTATGCCATTCTCACACTCTCAGATACACTTATTAATCCACCTGGTTGAAGGTCTTCCTTTCCTTCACCATCCCTTCAATATTCTAAAACATGATCCAAAGTATGTGAGATGATGCATCATCTTTGCCTCCAAAGAGCACTCTGGCTGCACCTTCTCCAAGACATATCAGTTTGTTCTTTTGGCAGTCCATGGAATATCCAGCATACTTCTCCAACACTACAGTTCAAAAGTATCAATTCCTCTGTCATCTTTAGTCATTGTCTGGCTCTTAGTGAATAGTAGTGACTAAAAAGATCATGGCTTGAGGGAGCTCTGGTGGCCTAGTGGCACAAAGCTGCACTGCAATTCTAGAGAGGTGCACAGTTCGAATCCACCAGATGCTCTGCTAGTGAAGGAGGGACAATCTCCTCCTGTACCAGTCTGATCCTATTTGATGGTACACACTGATAAAAAAAAAATAAATAAATAAAACGAAGGAAGGGAGGGAGGGAGGGAGGGAGGGAGGGAGGAAGGAAGGAAAGACAGACCGACCATGGGTGTATCAAGTAATACCCTGGTCTTCAAACTGAAAAGACCATGGCCTAAATCAGACACACCTTAGTCCTCAAACTGACATCATTCCTACTCAATAATTTGGAGAGGTCCTGGACTACAGACTTTTCCAGAGCAATAGGTCTCCTGATCTCCTGACTGCTCGTACTAAGTGTACTGATTGCGGTCCAAACAAGATGAAGTCACTGACAGCCTCAATCTTTTCTCTATCTATCAAGATGTTGCCTATCAAGTCCAGGATTTTAGGATTGGAAGCCTCAATATTGTTAAACTAGCAGTTCTTTACAAAGGATTTATTGATTTAGAACAATTCCTATTAAAATCCTAGCAGTATCTTGTGAAACTGACAAGTTAGCAATTTAATTCATATAGACAGTCAAAGGATGGAGAACAGTCAAAATAATTTTTAAAAAACCCAAAGTTTGAGTGCCTTTGTTACCAAACATCAAAATTGTTATAATGCCCCAGCAGTAAGCACAGCATGGTGCTGACTTAACAGATAAGCATACAGACCAAAAAGAACAAGTGTTCAGAAATAAACATTTACAATTATGGCCTCCTGGTTTTTTATAAAGGGGGCTAAGACAATTCAATAGGAAAAAAGACAACCATGTTAACAGATGGTGCTGGGCCAACTGACACCAATATAGGAAAAAACCCAAAAATTCCAAAACAAAAAAAAAACCACCACAACTCACAAAACCAGAACTTAGATCCTTAAGCAATGGTCAGACACAAAAATTAAAAAGAACCAGAAACTTAAGTATGGGATATTGAAGACTTCTTGGGGGCAGGGGGGTAAAATCTTAAATTGTAAAAAACATGTACTAAATATCTAGAGTAACCTTTTTTACTTATTTCTTGAAGCCCCACTACACTGGCAGTGGGCTTCACTCACTCTAACAAAAGCTTTGCTTTTTTTGTGGAAAAGTATGAGCTTAAATACAGATAATTTTCTCCTACAATACAGATCATTTTCTCACATAAACAGTGACTAAAACTTTTCATTCTAAATTGTGTTTTCTATAAACTGCTGTTGCCTAAAATTATCCTAGTTTTGTAGTCCTGGTCAACAATTCCAAACATATTCAACAAGCCTAGAAATTTTATAGCTATATTCTCTGATTATCTAGTCAAACTGTTAATGCACAATTTTCATACCTGTGACACTTCTAAAATTATCATATGAACATTTGACGCAGGCTGTGCGTCAGTGAATGTGGTAAAAATTCTTCCCTCCTACTGTGGTTTTTTTTTTTTTTTATGAATTATACTACTGACAAAAATATTCCTTTTTCAAAACCTGTTAAGCATGCTAAGCATCAAACTTCTGATTGAGTTAAAACCAATGGGTTGGTTAAGCTTGAAGCTGAATTCCAAAAGAAATTTAAACTACATATTACCAATAGGAATAAAAATTTTACACGTTTGTGATTTTTACCAAGAAAGTTATTTTATCTGTGATTTACAATTTTAATGTACTCCCTCCAAACCAGGCAGTGAAACAAAAACAAATAATACAATCTGTTACAGATGGAAATATAAACATCCCTTACTAAGAGAGAAAAAAATCCTAACATTGTTTTGTCAGGTCTGCAACTTACTTTAAAATAATTTACATTTAAATGATTCTGAAATATATACATACACACACTGACATAACACATATATATCTCAAAAGAAAAGCATATATGAAATATTGGAATAAATGGTGAATCTAGGCACTAATATTCAGGACAACCACCTGGCCATCTAATTGGAAGAGACCTATATTTGTTCTCCTTCCAAAGAATGGTGACCAGACAGAGTGCAGAAATTACTGAACAGTATCACTGATGCCACAAGCAAACAAGATTCTGAAGATTATCAAAAACTGATTAAAACAGCACATCAACAGAGAACTACCTTAAGTGTAGGCTGGGTTTAGAAGAGGTCATGGTACCAGGGCTTTTATAGCTAATGTTAGATGGACCTTGGCTGAAAGCAGAGAGTGGCAGAGGAATGTCTGTGTTTCAATGACTATGAAAAGGCATCTGACTGTGTGGATCAAAACATACTGTAGCTGACGCTGAGAAGAATGGGAATCCCAGAACACTTGATTGTACTTATGCGAAACATATACTTGGACCAAGAGGCAATCGTCAGAACTGAGCAAGGAAACACTGCATGGTTCAAAATTGGGAAAGGTGGGTGTCAAGGATGAGTCCTCTCTCCATATCTTCTCAATCTATATGCAGAACAGATTATCTGAGAGGCTAAACTCTGAGGAGAAATGTGGCATCAGGACTGGAGATAGACTCATCAACAATCTGCGTTATGCAGATAACACAAACCTGCTTTGCTGAAACTGAGGAGGACCTGAAGCGCTTGCTGCAGAAGGTCAAGGACTGCAACCTTCAATATGGAGGCTCAACATCAAGAAAATAAAGACTGTCACCACTAGGATGATTGGCAGCATCAGGAAAGACAGTGAAGAGATTGAGATTGTTAACAGCTTCAGTTTGCATGGCTCTGCAATCAATACTCTTGGTACCAGCAGCCAGGAAATTGATAGATGAATTGCATTGTGAAAATCCGCTGCCAGAGACCTCTCCAAAGTACTGAAGAGGAAGAGCAACAATGTCAGTCTGGAGACTAAAGTGCACAGACAGGCCATGGTCTTTGCAATTACTTGTTATGCATCAGAAAGCAGGCAATGACTAGGGATGATAGAAGGAGAACTGATGCCTTTGAGCTGTGGTGTTGGAACAGAGTATTGAATATACCATAGATTCAGAGAACAAACCAGTTTGTCCTAGAGGGGATGAGACCAGGGTGCTTCTTGGAAGCAAGAATTCTGAAGCTTCGTCTGACATTTTTTGGGCATGTTGCAAAGCGGGATCAGTCCCTGGAGAGGGACATTACGCTTGAGAAGATGGAGGGACAGTTCAAGAGAGGAAGTCCCTTGATTCAGTGACTGAGGAAATGGGCATAGTTGCATCAGAGACAGTAAGACTGGCGCAGTATGGAGTCGAGTTTAGGGCTGTTGTACACAGTCATTATTAGTTGTAGGCAATTCTACGGCACTTAACAACAACAGGTGAGAATATATTAAAAGGGCCACTGTTATATTCTTTTTATTTTCCTGTAACAGTGACAAAAATTGTAATAAAAAGTTCAGGAAAATTATAACAAAATTTTAAAAAGTCTTTACTATAAAACAAGTGCTTCCTTTGCATTACACATTGTCTTATAATAGTATATTACATTATCTGATCCATAGTCTCACATTTATACGGTATATATTAACATTCTTGAATTAGATAGACAGGGAGATAAACAAGACAGCTGCCACAGAGTCAACTCCAATTCATGACGAACTTATGCAGAAAAGATGCAAATACAGCTCCAGTTCTGCATTACACAACTGCCAGCATGTTCACATCTAGCCTTGAGTCATTTGTGTAAACTTGCATGAGTTTCCTTCTCCCTCACTGGCCCTGTATTTCACCAAATGTAACAGATGTCTCTTGATAGCATACCCAAAGTAAGCGAGTATGACAGTGCTCTGTCATGACCTATTAGGATTTCAATGGATAATTTTCAGTAGAACACCAGGTCTTTCTTACTAATCTGCTTAGTTTAGAAGGCCCACTAAAACTCATCTGTTTCTGGTGACCCTGGGGGTACTGGAAATACTGTAGTATATAGCTTCCAGCATTATAGCAACAAATTACCACAGATTACAAACTCAGACAAGTGGCAATTTCTATCTTACGGAGGAAGAAAATGAAATTTGGAAATGCAATCTGATTTATAAGTACATCAGGAAGAAAAACAAAACAACCAAACCCACTGTAATTGAGTAGATTCTAAATCATATCAACCACACAGGGAAAAGGAAGAACTGCCATATGGGGTTTCTAAGACTAAATCTTTACAGAAGCAGACTGCCACATCTTTCAGTTGATTGCTAAACTTTCAGTTGACAGCTGAGTAGTTTAATCAAAAGTATGTGGAAACTAGAGAACAATATCACTGATTTCACAGGCAAGCAAGATTCTACTGAAGATTATCCAAAAACAACTGGAACAGCACATCAGCAGGGAACTACCAGAAGTCCAGGCTGGGTTTAGAAGGGGTCGTCATACTAGGGATATTGTAGCTGATGTAAAATGGTCTTAGCTGAAAGCAGGGAATACCAGAAGAATGTCTATCTGTGTTGCACTGATTATGCAAAGGCGTTTGACTGTTTGGATCATAACAAACTGTGGCTGACTCTGAGAAGAATGGAAATCCCAGAACACTTGACTGTGCTAATGCGAAATCTATACTTGGACCAGGAGGCAGTCATCAGAACAGAGCAAGGAAACACTGCATGGTTCAAAATTGGGAAGGGCGTACGCTAGGGATGTGCCCATCTCCATACGTTTTCAACATGTATGCAGAACAGATTATCCGAGAGGCTGGGCTCTATGAGGAGAAGTGTGGCATCAGGATTGGTGGAAGATCTATCAACAATCTGCATTATGCAGATGACACAACCCTGCTTGCTGAAACTGAGGAGGGCCTGAAGCACTTGTTGCAGAGGGTCAAAAGGACTGCAGCCTCCAATATGGATTAAGGCTCAATGTCAAGAAGACAAAGATTCTCACCACTGGACCAATTGGCAGCATCAGGATGGATGGTGAAGAGATTGAGATTGTTATCAACTTTAGTCTGCTTGGCTTCACAGTCAACATTCTTGGCTCCAGTAGCCAGGAAATTAAAAGACGTATTGCCATGGGAAAGTCTGCTGTTACTGACCTCTCCAAAGTACTGAAGAGCAATGGTGTTACTCTGGAGACTAAGGTGTGTCTGATACAGGCCATGGTGTTTGCAATCACTTGTTATGCATCAGAGAGTCGGACAATGACTAGGGAGGATAGCTGGAGAATTGATGCCTTTGAGCTGTGGTGCTGGAGAAGAGTATTGAATTGGACTGCCAAGAAAACAACCAGATTCATCCTGGAGAGTGTTAAACCAAGCTACTCCTTGGAGGCAAGGATTCTGGGGCTTCATCTGACATACTTTGGACATGTTGTAAGGAAGGACTGGTCCTTGGATAGGGACATCATGCTTGGTAGGGTAGAGGGACAGCACAGGAGGGGAAGGCCCTCTATGAGGTGGACTGATTCAGTGACTGGGATAATTGGGATGGGTGTATTGGTGCGATTGGCACAGGATAGAGCAGGGTTTACGGCTGTTATACATAGGGTCGCTATGAGTCGCAAGAGACTTGATGGCACATAACAACAACAAGGGGACAGTAATGACATAATTTATAAAACTTGTTTGATTGTTCCACCCCCAGGAACTAAATATTTCAAAGTTTCAAAGAAAACTTTTAGTTTTTCAAAGAAAACATTTGTAATATTACAAATATCTTTCCTGGATATTTTTTGTCATATAGATGCTGGTTCCATTTGTTCAAAACGCTAAGATTACCTAAAAAACTCCTGATTAAAAGGATGGGGGAAAATCCTATTTAAAATGTGTTCATTTAAAAAAAATTTAATTTCATTTTAAGCCTATATCCTTTAGGTGAATAATCCTTAAAAAAATTCTAAAGTAGTAAAACTAGATTCAACAAATCAAAAATTCAACCAAAAAACCCCTACAATCAAACAAATTCTTATTTGAAACTCAATATATACAACACTTAACAGAGAGAGCTTCATCTGCTCATTTTCCCTTTCTCATTCACTCCCTTGGAATAGAAAATTGAGGTTTCAGAATTTTGTGGGCTACAATATGAAACCAATTGTTTTATATAATAAGTATCTCTAGCTATTAATGTTAAATTTCAAAAACAGAACTGGAAGGTAGAACCTTAAATTCCAAGTTCATAGTGATGGCTCAATAACTCAGAGGCAAATAATATGCAGTCAAGTTGTCATGCACACCCTGCTTTAGTCATAGTAAGAAGCATCTTATTTTAGAAGCCAAGGAGGAGTGTGTCACAGGACAAGCTGCTACCCTTAGCCAATTTACCTCTGTCAGAAGCATTCTTCTGTGCTAATGTACTTTTGCATATTTCATCAGATACTAATGAGGGAACAGAACAAAGAGGTCAATTCTTTAAGCTTCCATTTTCTTGATTACAAGTAAAACCATTTAACCATATCTTGAATTCTCAAATCACAATTTTAAAAATGGGAGGAAAATTAACCCTTGACACATGGTAATCCAAGCACAACAATGCTGTTATATTCAGGCTTATGCTATCCTCATGATCTTTGCAGGCTGATCTGTTGTGATGCATAAAGTTTTCATTTACTGAGTCTGAGTAGTAGATTGCCAGCACTTTGTTTTTATTCTTAGTCTGCAAGCCCTGCTGAAACATGTTCACTATCATAGCAATCTGATAGGCTTCCACTGACAGATGGGTAGTGGCTACAGATCTGACTGGAAAGTGAATGTTGTGATTGGATGTTGCTCAGATGTTGCTGAGTTATAAGGATCTTGTGTAAAACAGACAGAAGCCTTGCCTTATCCTCAGAATCGCCACTGTGTTCAAGCTTGTTGTGAGTCTATCAGCATGTTTCCTTGAGGATCTTCCTTTCATCATTAACCCAAGGTACTAAAAAATGCTGGGCTGGTCACAAGTGATAAAGATCTACCTCATAGATATGAAAATGGCAATAAAACAGAAAGAAAGGAATGAGTCACAAGTATATTGGATGCAGGATTTGGTCACTGAGGGGAAGAAGTTGTGTTTGCTGGAACAGGAAGAAGTTGTGTTTGCTGGAGTAGGAAGCCAAATAAATGGAATGATTTAGCCTTTAAAAGAAACAGGAAACACGGGACCAGGTGGATAAGAGGAAGGCCAGATATAGACAGACTTTGAGAAATGTGCGTGACATATACAGACAAATCTATGTTATATTTAGTCTAGGCTGAAGTAGGGATTGAGAAGGTCAGGAAGTCAAGAGAAAGGACAGTCTAGATGTGTAGGGTCATAAGCAAGACTTATGCCCAAATGAGCTCAAGCAGAAGCAAACAAGCTGTTGAGTATTTCTGCTGTATTTTCAAATGCATAATTTATATCCAAATAGCAAGAAATAGAAAAAATGCCTTTGATGCAAAACTTTAAAAATGAAAGTAACATATGTGTTACAGTGGTTTAAAAGAAAAAAAAATTGAATAGGTAATAAAACAACTTTCAATTTAAAAAAGCCCTAGAACAGATGGTTTTACAAGTGAATTTTATCAAACATTCAGAGAAGAACTGTTACCAATTCTACATAAAATATTTCAGAAAAATAGATAAAGATGGAATTCTACCATATTCATCCTATGAAGCAAATATATCCTTGATATCAAAGTCAGGTAAAGACACCACCTAAAATAGAAAATTATAGGTCCGTATCTCTCATGAACATAGATGTAAAAATCTTTAATAAAACCATGGCCAATAGAATGCAACAGGGTATAAAAAAAAATAATTCACCAAGACCAGTAGGATTTATAACAGGTATGCGAGGAGGGTTGCCATAACAAAAACTATCAGTGTAATTCATGACATTAACAAAGCAAACAACAAGAACTACATGCTATTAAATGATGAAGAAAAGGTTTTTGACAAAATACAACACCCTTTCATGATTACTACACTCAACACAACAGGAATAGAGGGCAATTTCCTCAACATAGTAAAAAGTATATACACAAACCCAAGAGCCAACATCGTTCTCAATGAAGACAGATTAAAGGCATTCCTTCTGAGACCAGGAAATAGGCAAAGATTCCCACTATCACCTCTCCCATTCAATACTGTATTGGAAGTCTTACCGATAGGAATAAGAGAAGGAAGAGGTATTCAAACTGGCACAGAGGAGGTAAAATTTATCAAAGTGTCAGGATACAAGATCAACATAAAAAAACCAACTGAATTTCTCTACAATGACAATGAGAATACAGAAATGGAGCTAAGAAAATAATAACCATCACAATACCTAACCACAAGATTAAATACTTGGGATTTAATCTAACTAAAAACACAAAAGACCTATTCAAAGAAAATTGCAGAACATTACTACAAGAAACAAAAAGAGACGTGGAGAAATGGAAGAATATACCATTTTCATGGATACGAAGACTCAATGTTGTTAAAATGACAATTCTTCCAGAGGCAATCTATAAGTTAAAAGCAATCCCTATAGAAACATTAATTCCATTCTTCAACAATATGGAAAAGGCAATTTCCAGTTTCATCTAGAATGGTAAGAGACCCCGAATAAGCAAAGTAATCCTGAAAAAGGGAAGCAAGGTAGGAGGCATCTCACTGCCTGATCTCAAATGCTACTACCCGGCTGCGGTGACTGGTACTGCAACAGACACAATGATCAACAGAATAAAATTGAGAAACCAGAAATTAGCTCATCTACCTATGGTCAATGGATTTTTTATGAGGAGATGAAAAACACAAATGGTGTTGGCAAAACTATAAAACTATCTGTAGAAAACTCAAGCAAGACTCACACCATACACAAAAACCAACTCAAAGTGGATCAACAACATAAGACTAAAACCAAGGACTATAAACTTCATCAGAAAAAGCTTGGAAGAACTCTAGAAGTTCTAAGCCATTACATGAACAGCCTTTCAAGGATCCTGAAGAACCCACAACCAGGAGAGAAAAAAACAGATCAGATAAATGAGACCTTTTAAGAATCAAATACCTATGCACTTAAAAAAACTTCAACAGGGTAAAAAGTAAAGCCACAGACTGGAAAAAATATTTAGTATGGTATGTCTAGAATTTCTAGAATATGCCAGCACCTCAACAAGATAAACAATCCAAATGAAAAATGGGCACAGAATATGAAGACACCAAAAAAGACATTCAGGTGGCAAACAAATACATGAAGAAATGTTCAAAATCCCTAGCTCTAAGAGGTATGCAAATCAAAATAACTATGAGGTATCATCTCACTCCAGTAGCAATAGAAAAAAGTTCAACAGAACAGCAAACAACAAATGCTGGCGAGTTTATGGACAAATTGCAACTCTCACTGTTGGTGTGAGTGTAAAATGATGCAACCACTATGGAAGGCAATATGGCACTTTCTCAAAAAGTTGGAAACAGAAATACCATTTGATCCAGCAATTCCACTACTGGGAATATACCCTAAAGAAACTAGAACTGCCAACCAAACAGATACACACACACCCATGTTTACTGCTGTGTTGTTCACAACAGCAAAGAGATGGAAGCAACTCAAGTGCCAATTAACAAAAGAATGAATGGAGAAGTGGTGGTATATTCACACCATGGAATACTATGTAGTACTAAAAATAAGGAACTCATAAAATATTGTACAAAATGGGTAACCCTGGGAGATATTATGCTGAGTGAAATATCTCAGTCAAAAAAAGAATAAATACTACTAATACTAGTGTCACTGTACAGGACTGACATGGGGGTTGGGAGAAAACTAAGAAAAGGGGATAAATAACATACACGGCATTGAAACAGACGAGAGGAATGACTGTTAAAAAATATTATTGGGTATTATTTGTATGACAACAGTCTAGAATAAGAGGTCCATAGCAAAGTATACTGGAGGCGAGGGGAGGAAAGAGATTGTCCAACAATGAATCAATTTTTTTTAAATAGAAAAACTGGTGGGGTAGGGAGGAAAATGTGCAACAATGAATGAACAGAAATTCAAGTTCTCTGTAAACTTTAGTTAAAATCACAATAAAAATTCTTTTTTTTTAAAAAAAATCCTACTTTAGGAAGACAGAAAAGGAGGGCAGGAATGATGTATACTGCATTGAAACAGACGAGGGCGAGAACTGTTTAAAAGGGATATATGAATGGGTATTCTTGTCATTGCAGAAGTCCAGAGTAAAAAGGCTGTATACTGGAGTGGAACTGGGGGGAGGGATTGCATAACATGAAAGAGTTTTTCTTTTTCAAGGAGAAGAGTGAATTGGGGGGGAGAGGTGGGCAGGAAGAAAAAAGCAACGATGAAATCACTGGAAACCCTAAGTTTCTGTAAACTTTAATTAAAATTAATAAAAAAATTTTTTAAAATTTCCTACTTTAGAAATATCTCCAAAGAGATAACCACTTATGATTATGGTTCATTTATTTTCCCAGAATTTTAAAATATGTATCAGGGCATATTTTAAATATTATTTTACTTTTTTAACATTGTCTTGCTTTATTTGTGAAATGTTTTCTGTCATTTATTACTATAATAAATTCTGTACTACAGGAGAAAGATAAGCCATCTCCTCCAGCAGTGATTTATAGTTGCTGAAAAACCTACCGTACGTTCCTACAATTATACTGCAAATTGTCAGTTTGCCTTTCAGGTGGTTTACTCTTTATGGGCCTGTACACATGTGTGTGCACTCACTAATACCCACTGTTTCAATGACATTTCATTAACACTGAATATTACTGGAAATCTTCTCTAATTTTTGCTAAACTAATAGGAGAAAATGGCATCACTTTATGTGTATTTGCTATAAGTTATACATCTTTATTTTTATTTTCTCTTTTAAGAGCTGCTTCTTGCTGGTGATGACAACCAATTCACAGACCTGTTCTGAGTTTTGTGGGGATAATTAATTCTGAGGAAGGGGCCCGGGGGGTAAGAGTTGTTTCTTTGTGGCCTTTGTGCATTTTTCTACTGAGGAACTGTCTATAAAGACTTGTGCATATTGTCTCAATAAAAAGAGGAATATTGATGATTTATAAAAGAAACGAATTTGCATGGAGGATGATTATGGATAAAAGGTAAAATGACAAGATAAAACAGCTCTGAAGATTGGTTTTCATTAATGAAAACATGACAGCTGGCTGGTTTTTTTTTATTTTGGGTCTTCTGCTATAATAATCTGGAAATACTTTTCTGAAATAATCTAGAAATAATTGCCACCAAATATACTACAATATTGTACTTCACAGTAAATAAAATATATGATCTTAATCTATATTTTAGTTGTAAATAATTAATAGAAGATATGTTGTTGTTGTTATGTGCTGTCGAGTCGCTTGCGACTCATAGCGACCCTATGTACAACAGTCCTAAACTCTGCTCTGTCCTGTGCCAATCACACTGTCTCTGACACTCTCATCCCGATTATCCCAGTCACTGAATCAATCCACCTCATAGAGGGCCTTTCCCTCC
>NW_006400013.1:2969642-2982971 GCF_000299155.1 Elephantulus edwardii
GTGAACAAAGCTGCAATAAACATGGGTGTGCATATATCTGCTTGGATGTCAGCTATGGTCTCTTCAGGGTATATTCCCAGTAGTGGAACTGCTGGGTCAAATGGTATCTCTATTTGCAACTTTTTGAGAAAGCGCCATACTGCTTTCCACACACCCTGACAAAATTAAAACTAAAAAACAACCCATTATTTTTAGCCGCCCCCCTCTCTCCAAAGTACTCTGGTGGTATAATGCCTTATATGTGTAATCAGAAGGTTAATGGTTTGAGTCTACAACCACTCTTCAAGAAAAAAAAGGGCAGTATCTTCCCTTAAAAGACTTATAGCCTCAGAAACACAATGAAGGGTCCATTATGAGTCAGCATCAACTAGTTAGCAGTATGTAGTCTTGTTTCTCTATCTGCCTGCCTTCCTGTCTGTCTGTCTGTATCTATCTATCTATCTATCTATCTATCTATCTATCTATCTATCTATCTATCTACCATCTACGTAAGGGACAGCAACAGGAAAAAATGTAAATAGATTTTCTGTCCCACAAGGAGTTTATATTGAACTAAGAAGTGACAATGAACAAACAAAGCAACTTGATGGGATACAATATGACTGAGGGAAAATTTTCAGTAAGTATAGAAGGATCACAGATAGATGTGTAAAATTTCAGGTAAAGAACTTTGTAGACAGAAGGAACTATATTTATCCTGAAGCAGAGATGTACCTGGTTATTTGAGGCAGTTTAGCTAGAGGACAAAATTTGTTTGAAAAAGAAGTCACCTTCTTGTTGGTAGCCATAGTTGAAGGCCAATTTGCAACTATCTTCAATTAGGAATTTCTCAGTTTCTGTACTCTATTGACTGCACAATCTTCTTCTACTCACTAATATTAGAACAAGAGGACAATAGAATGGAGTCCATACTATTATTAGAAGAATGCTAAATGATTCTGAAAGTCCCTTGGTAAAAAGTACTTTCAGATATTATCCTGTAATGATATGATCTCAGGGCTAATGGAGACCTTAGAGGGACACAAGAATAAAACCACTTGGATTAAGATTAGGAGGAGTCTCTCTACTGACTACAAGGCAGTCAAAATAAGAATGACTTATTTTTTTTAAAAAAGAAATATCTATTAAAGAAATAAAACAATACTTGATTACTCTGAAAATACATACGGGCTAAAAATTTATCCTTTTAATTTGTTTAAATTTTTGCATTTCCTATCAATTTGAAAATCATATAACATAAACATAAACTGTCAGATTGATCTTGGCTGAAAGCAGAGAGTACCAGAGGAATGTCTATTTATGTTTCAGGCATTAGACTTTGTGGATCACAACAAACTGTGGCTGGCTCTGAGAAGAATAAGAATAAGAATCCCAGAACACTTGATTGTACTTATGCAAAACCTATACTTGGACCAAGAGGCAGTTGTCAGAACAGAGCAAGGAAACACTGCATGGTTCAAAATTGGGAAAGGTGGGTGTCAAGGATGTGTCTTATCTCCATATCTTTTCAATCTATATGCAAAACAGATTATCTGGGAGGTTGGGCTCGAGGAGAAGTATGGAGGTAAATTCATCAACAATCTGCGTTATGCAGATGACACAACCCTGCTTGCTGAAACTGAGGAGGACCTGAAGCGCTTGCTGCAAAAGGTCAAGGACTGCAGCCTTCATTATGGACTGAAGCTCAATATCAAGAAAACAAAGATTCTAACCACTAGGCTGATTGGATGATGAAGAGATTACTGACAGCTTCAGTTTGCTTGGCTCTACAGTCAACACCTTTGCTACCAGCAGCCAGGAAATTAAAAGATGAATTGCACTGGGTAAGTCGGCTGTCAGAGACTTTTCCAAAGTAATGAAGAACAACGATGTCACTCTGGAGACGAGGGTGTGCTTGACCCAGGCCATGGTCTTCCAATTACTTGCTATCCATCAGAGAGCTGGACAATGACTAGGGATGATAGAAGGAGAGTTGATGACTTTGAGCTGTGGTGCTAGAGATGAGTGTTGAACATACCATGGACTGCTAGGAGAACAAACAGGTTTGTCCTGGAGAGGGTGAAGCTAGGATACTCCTTTGAGGCAAGGATTCTGAAGCTCCCGTCTGACATACTTTGGACATGTTGAAAGAGCATCAGTCCTTGGAGAAGGACGTCATGCTTGGGAGAGTAGAGGGACAGCACAGGAATAAAAGACCCTTGTTGAGATGGATTGATTCAGTCACTGGGGTAATGCGGATAGGCGGGTCTGAGACAGTAATTGGCAAGGGACAGAGTGGAGTTTAGGGCTGCTGTACATAGGGTCGCTATGAGTCGCAGGCGACTCGACGGCACATAACAACAACAACAAACTTGTTATTATTAAAAAAACTTTCCATTTCTATTAACTAGTTTTTCTTCATCTTTATAGAACTTAAACTTCTGAGAGTGTCGAAATTTTTACCCATGAGAAACTCTCTCTTAGTAACAATTCTGTGGATATTTATGTCACAATCTATTTAATACAAGCACTGTGATGTTAAAACAAATTCACTCCATTACATAAATGAATATTCACAATACTGTTGCTAAAGCAACTCAGTACTTGCTAGGAAGTCAAGCAGTGTGAAATTACACATCTTACTCCTATTCACAGTAGCTTCTGCCGGCTTTGCTAACCTGAAACATATCTCTAAATATAAAGAGCCTTTAATTATACTGGTCAGGTCTTGAAATTCCAGGTTGCTTGTTTTCTATTATTGTTGTTATGTACTGTCACCTTGGAACTGACTCTTTGTATTTAGAGATGTATTTCAGGTTAGCAAAGCAAGAAGAGGAGGACTTTCAGAGGCAGTAAACTGCACAGGAGTAGACTGCTCCTCTTCTTTCCTGTGGAGCAGCTGGTATATATGAACCATGCTGAACAATGTGCCTTTGGGAATGCAGCGCAGCTTCTTGTCATTAGAGAACCATGTGCCTTTGGGATGGTAGTGCAACTCACCACTAAGTCTACAGAGCTCCCGAAAGCCTTTTATTAGCAAAACTAATTCTCGGCATTTCTAAATTTAATTCTGTATCCAGTTATGTCTGCTTAGTACAATGATGTTTCCCTAAGATTGTACAATGATGTTTCCCTGAGATTCTCTATGAGGGATCAGAGGTAAAACTTTTCTACTCCTACCTCAAAATCTCAAGAAGTACCACAGGTAATAAATTATAATGTTTTTACCCTCCTATTCCCCCAAGGGCTATAGTTTCTTACAATGGGTCTTCATAATAACTCAAAGCCTCAAGAGTTATGAAGAAAAAGAAGGAAATCACTTTAGCTTAAAGCCAATGTCTTCACATTATACAACCGAATCTCCAACTTCATATACTTATGTAATTTTTTAATTTTCTTTTTGACCACTCACCAAGGAAGAGCCATAAAAAGCAAATAAACATCCAACATATCTTTTAATCCCAACCTTACTTCTTTCAACTAGGTGATTTTTTTCAATAGTCATCATGTCACCAATAAAAGCAAACTTGAAAGAGAAAATCCAATTCCCCAGCTGGGAAATAAAATGGCATAATATCTCCCTTGGGACTCTAATTCAATCCTGATGTTGAAACGTCAAAGAAGAAATGCAAATATAGTTGCTTATTGTTATGTGCCATCAAGTTGCTTGCAACTCATAGTGATACTATGTACAAGAGCCTTAAAACCTGCTCTATCCTTCGCCAACCTCATTGTATCCGATAAAACTACTCTCACTACCCCAACCACTGAATCAATCCATCTCATCAAAGGTCTTCCTCTCCTGCACTGTCCCTCCACTCTCAAACATGATGTCCCTCTCCAAGGACTGGTCCCTCCTTGCAACATGCCCAAAGTTATGTTAGATGAAGCTTCAGAATCCTTGACTCCAAAGAGCAGCCCAGCTTCACCTTCTCCAGGACAAACATGTTTGTTCTCCTAGCAGTCCAGGGTATGTTCAACACTCTTCTCCAGCACCACAGCTCAAAAGCGTGAATTCACTTTCTATCATCCCTCGGCACTGTCTAGCTCTCCGATGCATAGCACGCAACGGCGAAGACTATAGCCTGGATCAGGCTCACCTCAGTCTTCAGCCTGATGCTGTTGCTCTTCAGTACTGTGGAAAGGTCCCTGACAGCTAATTTTCCCAATGCAATTCTTCTCTTGATTTCCTGGCTACTGGTATCAAGAGTGCTGACTGTGGAGCCTAGCAAACTAAAACTGTTAGCTATCTCAATCTCTTCACCATCCATATTGATGTCACCGATTGGCCCCACAGTGAGAATCTTTGTTTTCTGGATGTTGAGCTTCAATCCACATTGAAGGCTGCAGTCCTGGCCCTTCTGCAGCAAGCGCTTCAGGTCTGCTGCGCTTCAGGTCTTTCTCAGTTTTAGCAAGCAGGGTTGTGTCATCTGCACAACGCAGGTTGGTGATGAATATTCCACCAATCCTGCTGCCACATTTCTCCTCGTACAGACCAGCATATCATCAAATAATCTTTCTCAACTTCACAGACAACTTCTCTTATCTTTGTATACCAAGTCTGGGTATTACTAAACAAAGACTTACTTTCTTTCCTTTGCAGAATGAGCTGAATTAAACTCAAAGCCTTACTTTCAAAGTGTGATACAAAGATTAGAACCATCTGCATCACCTGAGAGTTTGATGAAACTACAGCCTATACAGCATGATCTCAGATTTATTTACTAAATCATAATCTGCATTTTATTTACATCTTTCTACAGATCTCCCTGCAGACTGTAAAACTTCAGAGTCAGAAAATGTCAAAGCTCATCTATTTCACATAAAGAGAACTAAGTCTCAAATACTGATTATAATTGTTAATTACTACGCCCTGGCAGCTCAGTCTTAAGGTGAACAGTCATCCCAAAAGGCATGATAGCCCCTTCACAGATTTTCTAGTTTTCATAGCAAGAAGGACAAGTTATGAGGTATTTCTCATAAAAATATCAATTGCTTCTCTTGAAACACATGCAAGCTTATTATAGCTATTGCCACTATTAGTAGAAGTCACCAACACAACCAAATTCTTACCTAATCTGAGTTCTCCAAAGTTCCCGCATCCTATCTTCTTGCCAACCCTGAAGTTGGGTCCCACCATAAGAACCCCAGAGGATGTTGATGATCCAGATGGTCGGGAGCAGTGTGTACTCCTTTGTACCATGGGTTTACTTGTCCGTTGTCTTTCATCCTTTTCCCTACTAGGATGGTCCATGATCCTACAAGACAGAGTCTCTGCAAAACGGGTATCCTCAATGTATATACCTCTGTTCAATATAAAGTATGTCCAAATGAACTGTAGTCAGAGGAAGGTAAGTAGTTCCTTAGGCACCACCATATTTATGTTTCTACTATAGCTTCAAGAGATGAAAAACCATTGATTAATTCTTGTAGGACATGTAGCCTGTAGATCTCAAGCATAGGTGGGTATCTTGAAACCTAGGAGAAAATAAGAAAACATGGTTAAAAATTAGGTTTTGAAACACAACAGAACAGTAAAAGCCACAAGTAAACAGAATGGACTGTATTTAAAAATGAGCAAAGGAGGTAACTTAGTCAAATGAGATTTGCTTTTCTTTCCTCCAATATTTCAAGTCATCTGGACCAGTTATTAATTTTGTAACATAAGCTCAGTAGGCTGATACTGTGGTAACTAAAGGAGCACACAAGCCTTTAATATAAAATGCTTTCTTCAAGTCCTTACATATGACCAAAATAAAGAAGTTACTGGTTGGCTTTTTTTTTTTTGAGGTAAGAAATTTTTTTTTTCATTATTATTAATTTTAATGGAAATTTAAAGATATTTTGGATTTCCATTCATTCATTGTTGCCCTTTTCTCTCTGCTCACCCCTCCTCTCCACTTCTTCTTCTCTTTGAAAAGTAGAAGAAAAATTCTTTCATTGTTACACAATCCCTTTCCCCAAGTCTAGTGGAAAGCTACAGTAGAGGTAAACCAAGTTAAATAAACTAAATGATATTTCATTTAAAACTGGCTTTCTGTTGTTGTTGTTTTGTTTTTTAATTTAGCCAGAACTTATCAGAAAAGAGTCTTCTTTTTCCAGCCCTGCTGCACCATTTATTTAGTATTGGCAGCAATAGTGCAGACGGCATAAAGGTCAAACACTTGGCTTAACTTTAAAGAAAAAGGTGATAGTTTGAATCCACTCAGAAATGTTTCAAAAGAAAGGCCTGGCAGTCAATTTAAGAGAGATCATTCACTAAAAAAAGAAGTGAAGTAGACAGCTCAAAAATGGAGCTCAGTTCTACTTGAAACACATGGGGTTGCCCGAGATAATTCAGAATTCTACTCAGGAAACTAGATTTCAGGGAGACATTTATTATGTGATACAAAAAAGTTTCCAATGAATATTGACTACTTCTATGGGATTTTCCAGAACTGTAGTGATACAAGCTGTAGTGATTTCAAGCTTTTTTGAGTTGAAATACTCAAACTTTTATCTAGTTTTCACTGTGGACTATTCATTAGTAAAATTCCTGAACAGAGACTTTTGCAGAATTCCAAAATAAAAATAACACTGAGCAGTAAACATGTTAAGCATAACGTTTATACTTTTTGAAATTATCCAGGGTCTGAATTAAGGATAAACTCAAACCAAAAGTTTACAATGAGGTAATGTCAATGTTATTTCATAATGCTAACAGTTACTTTTCAAAGCATTTGTTAATCAAGGTAAGAATTCTTAGGAAGAAAACATTCTGTAATCATTTATTTACTAAACATCTAACTTATGATCCACTTTCAGGAATATTTTCCTTAAAACTTAAAGAATTAAAATAATGGGAACCAGAAAGGGCATCTTCAAGTACTGTGAGTTGGTCTCTCCTTCCCTGGAGAGGAAATGCCTCAGCCAGCACCCCATATACCATTGAGAATTTTAACAGATTTTAGAAAGCCATCATGCAGGTGACGACTGAACAGATATCTTCAGATACTGTGAGAAGTCATCCTTCTCTCTGGAGATGAAATGTCTCAATCAGGGGAACTTACTCATCTGCGGCCCACAGACCAGAGAGGTTATGAAGGACTTTAGAAAAGGTGAGCTCTCCTGATGCATAGGCACAAAAGAACTGTGGTAAAGCAAGTAAAGGCCTCCTCCTTAAAGGGAACACTTTGAGCCTGCAACTTATCAATATCATCACAAAGATAAGGCACTGTTAACAAAATATGCAGACAAAAGGCCTCACACATTGCAAGAAATTCAAATCATGTCAAGAAAGCAAGACACAGCTTTAAAAATTATAAAAAGCAAACAAAAATATGAAAACAAATCTTCTAATAAAACAGATCAGACTGCAGACCCAATAAATCTCCAGAGAAGGGAAAGCAGAAGAAATATATCAATATGACATTACATAAATACTGAAAACGTTACAAATGATAGGAAAAAGAACTGAAACAAAAAATAAAGAAGTACAATAATTTTAAAAAAATTATTATAAGACGACCAACATATTACTGGAAATAACAGAAATGCATGAAAACGCAATCCAGACTATCAAGGCTGAAATGGCAGAAGTTTCCAACATGCTAGAAGGACAAACAAGTTGAAAAAAGAAGAGGAACACAGTAAAGTAAGAACCTCAAAGGGAACATACAAATAGGAAAAAAAGAGGAAATTAAAGGAAAAATGAACATTAGAATCATGTAGAATAACATCATGAAATAACATTGACATTACTGGAATTCCAGAACTGGGGGTAGTGGAGATGGGCAGGGGGAAGCACTGAGAAAATTGGGGAATAAGTACTAGAAAAAGTCTTCTCAGGTATCAGGAAAAATGAGGAAATTGACATTCAAGAGGCTCGGTGAACTCCAAACAACTAGACATAATATATCATCTATATCATATCACAAGGTATCTTAGTCAAGTTCTTAAAAATAAAAGATATGGATAGAATACCAAAAGCAACACCAGAAAACACAATAGTCACCTAAAAAAGTATAACTGATTAGATTAAGTTGAGTTCTCAGCAGAAACCATGGGACAAAAAAGACAATAGGATGGCAGATATATATGGCTGAAAGAAAACTGCCAGCTGAGGATCCTGTACCCAACAAAAATATCATGTAGAAAATTGAAACGAGATCCACATCTCATACCAGACACACAAAAAAAGTGAACTCAAGGCAGATTCAGGATTTAGGAGAAAATCCCAAACTGTTAAAATCATAAGAGACAAAATGGGACCAAACTTAGAAGCTCTAGCCCATGACATAAATAGGCTTGCTAATATATCCAGAAATACACAACCAGGAGAGAATACAGATGAATGGGACTTTCTAAAAATTAAGTCTCTGTGTGCATCAAACTTCCTTATAAGTATATGAATAAAAGCCTATCACAACATTGTACTTCAGGAAAGAACTTGAAACTGACTTTCTGACTCTGAATAAAATATCATTCTTCCATTTTTCATTCCCAGCCTAGTACACATGGTGTGTCATGTGATTATCTGATTCAAAGTTGCCAGATATTGTCTATCTCATCTCACTAATGCCTAAAATGTCAATGTTCCAGCATTCCATTTCATTTTTTACAATTTCTAGTTTCCCAACATTAAAGCTTTGTACCCTGTATGTTCCAATTATTAAAGAATGCTTGTCATTATTTTTCTTTATTTTGACTGACTTCCAATCTGGGCTCTACCATAACAATCCCCATTGTTCTACTGTTTTCAGAGGACTGCTATTTAAGAAGTGGATGACCAATCCTGTTTCCTGGTCTGTCTTAATCTGGGAGCTCTACTAAAACCTGTCCACTATGGGCAACCCTTATGCCATTTGAAATACCAGTGGCACAGCTTTCAGCATCACAGCAATCCATAACTTATCTCAGAACAGCAAAATGATAGACAAATGTTGTACCAATTAGAACACTGTATTCCCCAATTCAAACAATTTGATATTTAATTTGTACCTCTAATGGCAAATCAGGCTTCACCAACCAACTTTCAATCACAAAGGCCCACCCACTGAGTCCTATTTGGTTTAAGCAAGAAGCTCCCAATCTACAACTGATTGTTAGTCAAATAAAAAACATCTACATTACAGATCCCCACTGTTTCAAGCAAGAGGCTCTCATCCCTCAAAGGACTGTTAATCAAGTAAAAGAACATCACCTGCTCATCTCAACTACTTAAAACAATAGGCTACCAGGCCTAAACTGACTAATAAATGAAAAAGACCTACTTTCCAGAGCCCATCTACTTCAAACAAGAGGTTCCAAGGCCTCCTCTCAAGATGTTCTGAGCCCACAACTGACTGTTAAATAAAAGAGACCCACTTTCCAGATTCCAACTGCATCAAACAAGAGGCTCCTGGCCCATAAATGACAGACTGTTCTTTAAATTTAAAAAAGCCATCTTCTAGATCGCAATTGATTTAAACAGAGACATGCAGCCCTCAAATGACTGTTACAAAAATAAAAAAAGATCTATCTTCTACATCCCATTGGCTTAAAAAAAAAACCCCAAAAAGTCAATTTCAAGTTCTGTCCTCAAGTACAACACTGCTAGTTATATATTATTTATAAACACATAAGATCTGTTAATAAAATGATTATTCAAATATACACTCCTACAACCAGAGCTAAAGAGGAAACTGAAAACTTTTACCAAATCTTGCAGTCCAAAACTGACCAAATGTGCAATCAAGATGTGTTAATGATAAATGGTGACCGGAACGCAAAAGCTGGAAACAATGAATAGTGGTCAGAAAGTATAGACTTGGTGACAGAAATGAGCTGAATATAGCATTACTGAATTTTATATTCAGTGAAGTTCCTTTTTTAAAAACCACGAGTAACAACTTTACATGTGGATCTCCCTGGTGGACTACATATGAATCAGACCGACTACATCAGCGTAAAGAATCACTGGAGAAGCTCAGATCAGCAATCAAAACTAGGCCAGGGGTAGACTGTGGGTCAGTACATCAATGAATCATGTCCAAGTTCAAACTGAGGCCAAGAAAAATTAAAACAAGTCCAAAAGAACTAAAATATTATCTTGAATCAATTTCTCCTGAATAAAAATGATTTTTTTCTGTTTATTTTATACTGGTTTACATATAAAAATCCTATAAATTGTGTTTATTTTATATATATTGTTTCATGCATTCTTTCATTCATGCAGTGTTTTACATTCCCATACATCATGTTTTATAAAATTAGTTCTCACTGATCCATATCTACCATTTTCCCACCTTTTCAGGTCTCCACTGGCTCTAATTCCTTCACCCCAAACTCTGCCCACCAAACTATGAAACCTCAAGACTTCCTCTCCTTCCTAACCTCAGCTCCCCTTCTCCCTCCTCTTCCTTCTACTTTTATAATAATGGTCTCATGCAGAATTTCTCCTTATGAGACTGAGTTATGTCACTCAATATAATGCTCTCCAGCCACTCCCATGTTCTGTAGTATTTTTGAAAAACAATGCTCTTGAGTGATGAGTATTCCATTGTGTGAATGTACCACAATTTCTCAAGCCATTCATTTGCTGATGGACATTATGGCTGTTTCCATTTTCTTGCTAGTGTGAATAACTGTGCTATGAACATCAGTGTACAATCCTCTGTTTGTGTCTCTGTTCTCTTTTCCTTAGAGTATATTCCTAGCAGTGGAATAGTTGGGTCATACAGAATTTCTATGTTCAGCTTTTTGAGGAAGTATCACACTGCTTTCAAGAGTAGTTGTGCCATTATATAATTCCACAGTTTATGAAAGTTCCAATCTCTCCACATCCTCTCCAACATGTACTGCTTGCTGTCCTATTATAGTTTACCACTTTTAAAAGTGTGAGATGGTATCTCATGGGAGGGCGGTGGTGGCAGTTGGATATCAAAGTAAAGTAAAAGAGCTAACGAGCAGATTTGAGAAGACAAAGCAAGTATTATAATGGAATATGCAGAAAACTGGAATTGGAGAATAAAAAGGGAAACACTCTCTCTGGATTCCTAAGGCTCAGAAAACTGAAAAACAAATTTAAGCCTCGCGTTGCAATAATGAAAGACACTATGGACAACATATTGAGTGACCCAGAAAGCCTCAAAGATGGAGGGAATACACACAGTCACTGTACCAAAAAGAACTCACACTGAAAAATTTCAGAAAGTACCATATGAACTGGAGCCAATGGTAATAAGGGAGAAAACTGAAGCTGCACTAAAGCCTCAGGAATTAATGAGATACCAATTAACTAGTTTCGATTAACAGACGTAACCCTGGTAGTTATCCAGTTATCAGTCTATGCTAGGAAATTTGGAGGACAGCTGTCTAGCCAATGGACTGGAAGAGGTCCATATTTTTTTTTTATTCCCAAGATAGGTGATTCAATAGGATGTGGAAACCATCAACTATCATTAATACCACATTCAAACAAAATACTTCTGAAGAGCATTCAAAAATAGCTAGAACAGTACACAGATAGGGAACTGCCAGAAGTTCAGGAAGGATTTAGAAGAGGCTGTGGCACCAGGAATACCACCGCTGTCTTTTTGGTTTTTTTCACCTGTTTCTAAGAGTGGGGTGTTTTGTTTTTTTTTAAAACTTAATCCTAATAGTTGTGGGGTTTTTTTGTGTGTGTGGTTTTTTTTTTTTTTAGGGATATTATCACTGTTGATGTCTAATGGATCCTGACTGAAAGTAAAGAATATCAGAAGAATGTTTATTTATGCTTTACTGACTAAGCCAAAGCATTTTATTATGTGGATCTTAAGTTATGGCTAACACTCAGAAAGAAGAATGAGAATTCTAGAGCATTTAATTGTGCTCATGCAAAACCTTTATCTAGTCTAAGAGGCTGTTGTTGGAAGAGAACAAGGGAATAAAACATGGTTTAAAATTCAAAAAGGTCAAGGTTGTATTCTCTCTCCATACCTATTTAATTTGGAGGCTGGGAAAATTATTCGAGAACCTGAATTCTATGAAGAAGAATGTGGTATCAGGATAGGAGGAAGACTCATAAATAATCTGCATTATGCAGATGACACAATCATGCTTGCTGAAAGTTAGGCGAACTTGAAGCACTTGTTGCCCAATATCAAAGAGTACAGTCTTCAATATGGATTGCAACTCGAAAATTCTTACCACGGCTCTATATGCAACACCATGACAGATTGAGAAATGACTGAAACTATTAAGAACTTCATCATGCTTGGATCCACAATCAACAGCCTTAGTACCAGTAATCAGGAAATTAGGAAATGTATTGCAATAGGAAAATCTGTAGTCAGGAACTTCTTCAAATTACTGAAGAAAAATTATGTCAGTTTGAGGATTAAGGTACATCTGATTCAGGCCGCGGGCTTTCCAACCATTTGCTATGCATCTGACAATGAATACAGATGACTGAAGAAAACTTGATGCCTTTGTGTTGTGGTGCTGGAGAAGTGCACTGAGCAACCCATGGATGGCCAAAAGAACAAATACGTCTTGGAGAAAGTGCAGCCACAGCACACTTTGGGGACAAAGATGATAAAGCTTCACCTCATATACTTTGGGCATGTTGGTAGGAGAGGCTACTCCTTGGTGAAAGACCTCATGCTTAGAAAGGCAGGGGGGTCAGCAAAGGAGAGGAAGACCCTGAACAAAGTGGACTGACACAGTGAGTGATGCAATGGGCTCTACGGTGTCAGGAAGTATGAGGATGGCACAGAATAGGACAGGGTTCACCTCCATTGTTCACAGGATTGCTAGGTGTCATATTTTCACTGGACAGCACCTTATTGCTGTTATGTGCCATCAAGTTGCCTGCAACTCATAGCAACCCTATGTACAATAGCCCTACACTCTGCTTTATCCTGTGCCAGTCTTACTGTCTGACACACCTATCCCCATAACCCCAGTCACTGAGTCAATTCATCTAATTGAGGGCCTTCTTCTCTTGTGCTGTCCCAATCATAACATTCCTCTCCAATGACAGGTCCTTCCTTGCAACATGTCCAAAGCATGTCAGACGAATCTTCAGACACCTTGCCTCCAAAAAGCAGCCTGTTCTCATGCTCTCTAGGATGAACCTGTATGTTCTCCTGACAGTCCATGGAATATTCAATACTCATCTCCAGGACCACAGCCCAAAAGCATCAATTCTCATTCTATCATCCCTAGTCACTGTCTAGCTTTCTGAGGCATAGCAAGTAATTGCAAAGACCACTGTCCTGGATCAGGTGTACTTTAAGTCTTCAGACTGGTTAAATTTATTCCCAAGTATTTAATCTTGTGATTTGCTATTGTGAAAGGTATTGTTTCACTTAGTTCTGGCTCTGTATTCTTTTTGTCACTGTAGAGAAA
>NW_006400013.1:2985192-3002432 GCF_000299155.1 Elephantulus edwardii
TGAATGAATGGAAACCCAAAATCTCTGTAAATGTTTATGAAAATTAATAAAATATAATTATAGAAAAGAAAAAAAAAGTCTTCAGACTGACACCAATGCTCTTCAGTACTTTGGATAGGTTCTGACAGCAGACTTTCCTAATGCAATTCATCTTTTAATTTCCTGGCTGCTGGTACCAAGAGTGTTAATTGTAGAGCCAATCAAACAAACTAAAGCTGTTAAAAATCTCAATTTCTTCACCATCTATTATGATGCTGCCAATTGTTCCAGTGGTTACAATCTTTCTTTTCTTGATGTTGAGCTTTCATTCATATTGAAGGCTGCAGTCTTTGACCTTCTGCAGCAAGCGCTTCAGGTCCTCCTCACTTTCAGCAAGCAGGGTTGTGTTATCCGCGTAACGCAGATTGTATGAGTCTTCCTCCAAATCTGATGTCACATTTCTCCTCATAGAGCCTAGCCTCCCAGATAATCTGTTTTACATATAGTTTGAAAAGGTATGGAGATAGGATACATCCCTGGCGCATACCCTTCCCAATTTTGAACCATGCAGTGTTTCCATTGCTCTGTTCTGATGACTGCCTCCTGGTCCAAGGATAGGGTTCACATAGGGACAATCAAGTGTTCTGGGATTCCCATTCTCAGAGTCAGCCACAGTCTGTTGTGATCTACACAGTTAAATGCCTTTGCAGAGTCAATGAAACACAGACAGATATTCCTCTAGTACTCCCTGTTTTCAGCCAGGAACCATCTAACATTACCTATAATATCCCCAGTACCATAGCCGCTTCTAAACCCAGCCTGCACTTCAGGCAGTTCTCTTTTGATGTGCTTCTCTAGTTGTTTTTGGATAATCAGCAGCAGAATCTTTCTTGCTGTTTGGTAATTTTATCAAATTAATAAATATATTATTAAGTATATAATGTTGTTGTTGTTAAGTGCCATCGAGACTTCACACTGCTTCACAGTGAGCACAAGTTTCCTCTGTACAGCAAGTGGACACGCCAGGGCTATATGACCTAGAAGACTGTTTGAACAAAAACAATGAAAAACAGGCCTTAGGGCCGCAGATTAGAGTCACCCACATTTGGCTTTTGGTCCACTAGGCTAACTGGTCTCTCTGTGTTGTTAAGTGCGTTGAGTTGTAGGTGACACATAGCAGCCCTAATCAACGAAAGTCCTCGAGACTTGCACGCAACGAAAGTCCTCGAGACTTGCACGCATGACTTTCATCCTTTCTCCAGGTTCATAGGGTTTCTGGAGGCAAGCTATTTACAGAAGTGGATACCACTCCTGTTTCTGAATAATATGTAATAAATACATAATATTTAATGTTATATAAATAATTTAATTAATAGGAAAAAGATATTGCTCAATAATTTCCACATTTTCTCAGGTCACATTTCTTTGGAATGGGATCAAATATAGATCTCTTACAGTCAGTTGGCCAGGTGGTTGTCCTCCAGATTTCTTGGCACAACTAGCAACAACTAATTTGCATTAAAAACTTTTCCCAGTAGGATGGATAGAAATCCTACAGACTGAGGAAAAACATTTAGCAATGACATCTCAGAAAGAGTCTCATAATGAAAATTTACAGAATACTATGAGGCCACCTATGTGAAGTAGTCGGATTCTGAAGTGTAGGTTCTTTTGATTTAATTGAAAGTTGGTTGTAAATTGTTCATTTTTTATTTAGTTAACAATCAAGTGTAAGCTAATTGGTCATTTGGAAGACTCTCGTTTAAATCAATTAGTTCTGGTGGGCAGGCATTTGTATTTATTAGTTGCTTGGGCCTGAGGGCTGCAGCCTCTTGGGCTGGTGTTAGTTGTGTTTGGGGAGAACATTGTTCTAAGTGATACAGCACTTATCTGTCAGTGTGCTGTACTGAGATAACTTGGGGTTGTTGAGATGCTGAAAGGTGTGCCACTGGTGTCCAAATGCCATAAGGGTTACCCACAGCAGAAAGTGTTTGGTAGAGCTCCCAGATTAAAATAGGCTCAGAAGTGTGATTACTTCTTAAGTTATAGCCCTTTGGAAACTCTAGGAACACTAGAGCAATGAGGGCAGTGATAGCAATGTAGTAGTAGAGCTTACGAAATGAGGATAAACATTAAGAGTGGAGGGTCAATGAAGGAGAGGAAGACCCTTTATCAGATGGACTGATGTGGTGACTGTCATAATGGGATCCTGTATGTTAGGAAGTGTGAAGATGGCAAAGGATGGAACAAGGGTTGGATCTTTTGTTCATAGGATCTCTATGAATCATACTTGACTTGATGGCACCTAACAACAACAAACAGGACCCCCCAAGAAAAGGACTGATGACTCAATCACAAAATGAGCAAAAGACATGAAAAGATTCTTCACAAAGGAAACCATTCACATGACCAAAAGACACATTAAGAAATGTTCAAAATCACTGGCAGTAAGAGATGCAAATAAAAACAATGAGATATCATCTCACCCGCATGCAGTAGTAAAGTTTAAGTGGACAGTAAACAATAAATATTGGAGAGGATGTAGAGAGATTGGAACTCTTTTTTTTTTTTTTTAACTAGTAGCAAATAATTTTCAATTGGGTGAACTTTTTTGTTTAACAAATACATTAGAGATTCATGCAATGCTGCCAGCATTGGATGCAATCCTGGGCCACAAGTCTTCATACTCCTTTGCAACTGGCCCAGCGATGGCAGAACCTTTCATCTCACCTTTATCGTTTACTATGACACGTGCATTATCTTCAAAATAAAGAAACACGCCACCTTTTCTCCGGTATGATTTTTGTTGTCGTATCACCACTGCTGGATGTACCTTCTTTCTGAGCTCTGATTTTCCTTTCTTGACAGTGGCCATCACAAAATATGGAACGCTTCACGAATTTGCGTGTCTTCCTTACGCAGGAGCCATGCTAATCTCCTCTGTATCGTTCCAATTTTAGTATATGTGCTGCCGAAGTGAGCACAAGATTGGAACTCTTATACACTGCTGGTGGAACTGTAAAATGGTGCAACCGCTTTGGAAGGCATTTTGGCATTTCCTCAAAAAAGATAGATCCTTTTTTGATTCATAAGTATAATGATGGGATATTCATGTTTTTGTATGATATGTGCCTCCCTTAAACTTAAGTTACAATATTGGCACATCACCATCTGACGTGAGGAGGAAAAAAAAGATAAACATAGAGACCCCATCTCATCCAGCTATTCTTCTGCTGGAATATATACCAAGGAAATCAAGAACTGAGATAAGAACAGAGATAGGTATACCTGTGTTCACAGCAGCACTATTCACAATGGCAATAAAATAGAAACAGCACATATACCCTTCAACAAAGGTTGAGAAATTGTGGTACATTCATACAATGGAGGACTATTCAGTACTATGTAACATGAGAGAGTCTAGAGAGCATTAAGCTGAGTGAACTAAATCTGTCTCACAAGGACAAACACTGCATAAGACCATTATTGTAAAAATAGAAAGGTAACTAGTAAGATGTGTGTAAATGTCAAAAAAGGTCACTTTCCTCACTGAAGGTTTCTTTTTGTTGGTGACCATCTATTTTTGTCAAGTATGATGTCTTTCTCCTAGTAATGGTCCTCCTTAATCCAAAGTAAGGGACACAAAAACATCATCATCATTACTTCTAAGGATCATGGTGTTTGGAATTCTTCCAAGCCAGACTTGTTGGTTCCAATGGCAGTCCACGATATATTCAATATTGTTCAAACCCATACTCATAATTCTTCTCCAATCTTCCTTTTTCATTGTCCAGCTTTCATATGCACAAAACCAAATTGAAAATACCACAGTTTGGGTCAGAAGAACATTAGTTCTTTTAGTACTTTGACCACAACAAAATGGTATCTTTGCTGTTTAACAGTCTGTGAGAACTGACTTACACTAGTATAGTCTTATTTAGGAGACTTGGAAAGCTGTTATTACCTTGCCTATTTGCACATTTTTCATTTATGTTCACTCCATTTTTCTAACAGATGGATGTCATTTTTATACTGCTTCTCACTAGCCACGGAATGCTTACAAATGCACTCAGATTCATGTAACAATGAGTAATCACATACAGTTCTCATTAATCATATATACGTGCATTTACGCATTAAGCGAACATATAACACATCTGGGTTCGAAACCTTTAGGAAGTGAAAAATCTCATTCAGGTGAATGACATTTATAACATCTGTTCATAGAACAGGAAAAAATAATCACTTCACCGCCCAAAGACATGGCAAAAATTTTCAATTAAGGTCTCAATTTTATAATCTATCCATGGGATATAGTACTATCTATCTAGAATCATGAAAGAGGAATAAAAATAAATACTTATATATTACTTCTAATTTACAAACTAAAAATTATATAAAAAGTTGTAATAAAAATGTCTTGTATTGGCACTTTTAATACACTATCACTATTCAATAATAGAGTGCCTAGGTGGCGTTAAGAAAATTAATGCTCTCAGCAAAGAGAAAAGTTCAAAGTAGGAATTTTCTTTGAGTTACATCAGATTTACAAAATATTGATCACTGAAAACCTTTATAGAGACTATTTCTACTTTGACATATATGAGGTTGTCAAGAGTTAAGTGAATGCCTGCCTATCTACAAAAACGGTGCTGAAACAAAGAAGGAAGATCCTGCACTTCCCAAAACTGAAGCCAAAGCAAAGGCTAAGTTAAAGGTCAAGAAGGCAGTCCTGATGGGTATCCACAGTCAAAAGAAAGAAAAGATCCACACATTACCTATCTTCCAGTGGCCCAAGATGCTGAGACTCCGAAGGCAGCTCAAATATCTAAGCCCCCAGAAAAGTGCCAGCAGGAGAAACAATCTTGACCGTTATGCCATCATCAAGTTTATCCTGACCACTGAGTCAGCCATGAAGAAGATACAAAATAACTACACACTGGTGTTCATTGTGGATGTCAAGGTCAGCAAGCACCACATCGAACAAGCTGTAAAGAAGGTCTATGACTGTGACGTGATCAAGGTCAACATCTTGATTAGGCCTGATGGAGAGAAGGCGGCATATATGTTCAACCTGTTCCTGACTATGATGCTTTGGATATTGCCCAGAAAACTGGGATCGTCTAAACTGAGTCCAGCTGGCTAATTCTAAGAACAAATTTTTCTCACACACAAAAATCCCCTAACAGAATGCCAAATGATATTTGGCTGAAAACGATTTATTTCCTAGCTCCTAATTTTAAGCTCTTTCCTTGCAATTTCAGGTTCTTCAACATAAATTATCTTTTTTAAAAAAAAAAACCACCAGGAACAGTGTATAAACAAAGAATTTCCAGAAATTTAAGTTTTATTGTGAAAAAGTTGTGGTATCATTGCTGATATCAAATGGATCTTGCTGAAAGGAGAGAATACTAGAAAGATGTTTTGTTTATTATGCAAAGGCATTTAACTGTGTGGATCATAACAAATTATGTGTAACATTGAGAAGAATGGAGATATTTGAACACTTCACAGTGTTCATAGCAAAGCTAATATCTAGACCAAGAAACAGTTGTCCAAACAGAACAGGAAAATATCGTATGGTTTAAAATCAGGAAATGCGTGTGTTAGGCTTGTATCTTTTCTTCACCTTTATTTAATCTGTATGCTGAAAAGTTAAGAGAACATGAAAAAGAATGTGACATCAGGAGTGGAGAAGACAAATCAACAACCTGTGATATGCAGATGATAAACTTTGTTTGCAGAAAGTGAAGACTATAATGAAGCACTTAGCAAGAAGATCAATACCTGCAACACTGATTACATTATCAACGTGAAGAGAAAAAAAAACACTGGAACAATAAGCAACATCAAAATAGATGAAGACTAAGTTGTCAATGATTTCATTTTTCTTGGATTCACAATCAATACCTGTGTTAAGAAATCAAAAGAAATAAAAATCGGGTACCAAGGACCTCTCCAAATTATAAAAAGCAAGGATATCAGTTTAAAAACGATAATGTGTCTCATCCAAATCATATTATTTTCCTCCTAATTTTACTGTTTTGCATCTTCTTGTTGTTGTTGGGTGTTTACAAGTAGAGTATGACTCACAGAGAGCTTATGAACAAAAGCTCTGAACCCTGTTTTTCTTGTGCCATCTTGACACTTCCTGACATACTAGCGCCCATAGTGGCAGTCACCATGTCAACCCACCTGACTGAGGGTCGTCTTCTGCTTTCCAGATCCTCCAACCTTCCAAGCATCATGTTCCTCTCCAAAGAATAGACAGACCCTCCGAGCAACATGCCTAAAGTATGTGAGGCAAAGTTTCCTTCTCATTCTAACCACCAAAGAGCATTCGGGCTGCACCCTCTCCAAGACATACTGTTTGGTTTTTTGGTCATCCATGGGATGTTTGGTGCTTTTCTCGAACATCACACAGCTCAAAGGAATCAATTCCTCTTCTGTCATCCCTATTCATTGTCTTAACTCTTAGACAGATGCATAGCAAGTGATCAGAAAGACGATGGACTGAGTCAAACGCACCTTGGTCCTCAAACTGACATCATTACTCTTCAATAATTTGGAGAAGTCCCTAACTGCAGATTTTTCCACTGCAATGCGGCTCCTTGTTTCTTGACTGCTGCTACCACAGATGTTAATTGTGGATCCAAGTAAGGTGAAGTTGTTGATAGTTTCAATCTCTTCTCCATCCATCATGATGTTGTTGCCGTTCAGTCCAGTGGTAAGAAATCTTTGTTTTCTTGACAATGAGAAGCAATCCATACATAATACTGCATTCCTTGATCTTTTCTAACAAGTTCTTCAAGTTCTCCTCATTTTCATCAAGCAAGGTTGTGTCATCTGCATAATGCTGGTTACTGATTAAACTCCATCCAGTCCTGATGCCACATTCCTTTTCATAGAGTACTGTTTCTCAAATAATTTTCTAATCACACAGATAAAATTGGTATAGATAGAGAATACAACCTTGACAAATTCTAAACCATGCAGTGCTTTCCTTCTCTGTTTCATAATAGCTTCCTAGAGCAGGTGTAGGTTTTACATCAGCACAGTTACAGTGCTCTGGGGCTTCCCAGATTGGAAGTCAGCTGAAATGAGCAAAAACAATGACAAACTTTGTTTAATAATTAGAAAATGGAATGCATGTAGCTTGAATGTTGCAAAGACCTTTTTAAAAGACACGAACAATGACTTTACTTATGGATCTCATCTGAAGGGCTGCACAGGAATTAGAATGACTACATTTGTGGAAGAAATTGTTGAAAAAGCTCAATATCAGCAGTCAAAACTAGGCTAGGAATAGACTATGGGTCAGACCATCAATTACTTGTATGCAAGTTCAAATTAAGGCCAATGAAAATTAAAGTAAGTCCACAGGAACCAAAATATGATCTTGAATCAATTTCATCTGAATTTCAAGATCATCTCTGGAAAAGTTTAAAGGCACTGAACACCAATGACTGACGATCAGGTGAGTTGGTTTGCATATAGTAATTCATATACATTCTGCATCATGCATGCACATCTTGTTTTATACAATCTTTCATTTACACTTTGTTGCTTCCACATACATTGTGCTTTATATAATCATTCACATACAGTGCATTTTATGTAATTATTGATCTATGCCTATCATTATCTTGTCTATTCAAGTTCCCATTGAATCTTTTCCTATTCCTTAACCCCCTCCTTATCTATCCATCAACCTCTGATTTCCCCTTTTCCTACTTTTTATCCCCTTCCTGTTTTCCTCTTCCTATTTTCATCATTTACACACATCTTACCAGCTATCTTATTTTAAAATAATAGTTCTTATGCAGTATTTGTCCTTATGAGATCACCAAGTTATTTCATTCTGCATAATGCTCTCTAGACATTCCCATGTTATAAAGTATTTTATTAAACCATTCCTTTGTGTTGCATAGTACTGCACTGTGTAATGTACTATAGCTTCTCAATTCAATTCCAAGACTTAGACCAGGAAGTAGTCATCAGAACAGAGCAAGGGAATACTGCATGGTTCAAAATCAGGAAAGGTGTACACCAGGGACACATCCTATCTCCATACCTTTTCAATCTATATGCATGAACATAGTATCTCCCCTGCCAGGTAAGTATCAATCTATATACAGAATAGATCATCCAGGAGGGTGGGCTCTATGAGGAGGAATGTGGCATCAGGCTTGGAAGAAGATTCATCAATAATCTGCATTATACACATGAAACAATCTTGCTTGCTGAAACTGAGGATGACCAAAGGCATTTGCTCCAGAAGCTCAAAGACTACAGCCTTCAATACAGTTTGGGGCTCAAAATCAAGAAAACAAAGATTCTCACCACTGGCCCAATAGGCAGTATCATGATAGATAGTGAAGAGACTGAAATTGTTAACAGCTTCAGCTTGCTTGGCTCCAAAATCAACACTCTTGATAGCGGCAGCCAGGAAATCAAAAGACAAAGTGCACTGGGAAAAATCTGCTGTCAGGGCCCTCTCCAGAGTAATGAAAAGCAACAATGTTAGTCTAGAGACTAAGGTGCACCTCATCCAGGCCATGGTCTTCGCAATTATTTGCTATGCATCAGAGAGCTGAACAATGATTAAGGATGACAGTAGAATCAGTCTTTGAGTTGTGGTTCTGAAGAAGAGTACTGAATATACCATGGATTGCTAGGAGAATAAACAGGTTCATCCTTCAGAGGGTGAAACAAGGCTGCTCCTTGGAGGTAAGGATTCTGAAACTTCATCTGGCATAGTCTGGGCATGTTGCAAGAAGGGACCAGTCCCTGAAGAAGGACATAATGCTTGGAAGGGTGGAGGAACAGAAAAAGCAAGGAAGACCCTGGATCAGACGGATTGACTCAGTGGCTAGGGTATTGGAGGTAGGTGTGTCAAAGACCTTGAGGTTGGCTCAGAATAAAGTGGGGTTCAGAGCTGTTGTACACAGAATCTCTATGAGACACAAGCGACTTGCTAGCACCTAACAACAACAACAATTTATGCCAAAGGCTAGGGCTTCTAAGTTTGGCCCTATTTTGTCTCTTATGAGGCTTATGATTATGGGTCTTGCCCTTAGGTCTCTGAGTTGTCCAGTTTTGCCTGCACCATTTGGTGAAGAGTTTGTTGTTTCCCCATTTAAAAGGCTATTTCCTTGTCAATATCAACTGAGATAGGTAGATGTATTAATTTCTGGGTTCTAGTTTCTATTTCATAAATCTTACTTTTCTCATGTACCAATACTATCATGCTGTTTTGGTTACTATCACTGCATAGTAGGTTTTAGGTCCTATGACTCTGCTTTTATTTTTCAGAACAGCTTTGTTTATTCAGAGTCTCTTTCCTTTCCAAAGAAGATTGAGAACTACCTTTTCTATTTCACTGAAGAATAAATCTGGGCATCTGTACTGGGATTGCAGTGAACATATAGATTGCTTTTGGTTGGACTCATTTTCACTATGTTGATTCTTCTTATCCATGAACAGGGAATAATTTTCCATTTCAGTAATTCTCAGGAATACTTTGCAGTTTCCTTTATATCTCTGTTGTTGTTGTTGTTGTTGTTAGGTACTGCTGAGTTGAGTACAACTCACAGTGACCTTATGAACAAAAGATCTGAACCCGGTTTTATGCTGCACCACCCCACACTTCCTGACACACAAAAGCCCATTGCAACAGTCACCGTGTCAATCCACCTGGTTTAAGGTCTTCTCTTCACTGACCCTCCACCCTTCCAACACCATGTCCTTCTCCAAGGAACAGCACCTCCTAGCAGTATGTCCATAGTATGTGAGGCAAAGTCTCATCATTCTCGCATCCTAAGCACATTCTGGCTGCACCATCTCCAAGACTTATCTATTCATTCTCTTGGTCATCCATGGGATGTTCAGTGCTCTTCTCCAAGACCACAGCTCAAAAGCATTAATTCTTTTTCTGTCACCCTTATTCATTGTCCAGGTCTCGGATGCATAGTTAGTAATCCGAAAGACCATGGCCTGAATCAGACGCACATTAGTCCTCAAACTGTTATCACCACTCCTCATTAATTTGGAAAGGTCCCTAACTGTAGATTTTTCCAGTGAAATGTGTCATCTTATTTCCTAACTGCTTGTACCTAGGGTGTTAATTGTGGATCCAAGCAGAATGAAGCCGTTGACAATTTCCATCTCCTCTTCATCCATCATGATGCTGCCTATTGGTCCAGTGGTATGAATATTTGTTTTCTTGATAGTGAGACACAATCCATAGTGTATCTTTACTTAGGTTTATTCCCAAGTATTTCATCTTGTGGTTGACTATCTTAAATAGTATTGCTTTCTTGGTTTTCTTTTCCACACTTTCTTATAAAGAGGGGAATACCACTGATTTTTGCATAATTGGTTTTGTAACTTGCCACTCTATAAACTGGTTAACTAGGTCTGATGGTGCTTTGTTTTTGAAGTCTGTGGGGTCTTCTGTGTACAATACCATATTGTCTGCATATAGTGACAGTCGACCAATCTGAAAGTGTCTTACTACTTTAGCAAGTACTTACAATACTGAATAAGAGTGGTGGTAGTGAGTATTCTTGTCTGAGCCCTATTCTCAAGTGGAATGACTTTAGTCTTTCTCCTTAAAAATTATGTTGGCTCTTGGTTTTGTATATGTACTTTTCACTCTGTTGAGAAAATATCCTTCTATTTCTATTTTGTTGAGTGTTTTAATCAAGAAGGAGTGCTAGACTTTGTCAAAGGCCTTTTCTGCATCAATTAATAAGACTATGTAGCTCTTGTTCGCTGCTTTGTTAATGTGATGGACTACCTTAACAGTTTTTCTTATGTTGAACTATCTTTGAATAACTGTTACGAATCCCACTTGGTTATAATGAATTGTTTTTTTATATACTGTTGGATTCTACTGGAGAGGATTTTGTTAAGGATTTCTGCATCTATGTCCATGAGAGATCTTTTTCGGTAATGTCTCTGCCTGGTTTGGATATTAGGGCAATACTTGCTTCATGGAATGATTCTTGAGGCTATTCTTCCTTTTTATAAATTTTTAAATATTTTAAGTAGAATTGTTAATAGTCTGTAACTGTTTGGTAAAACTCATTCCTCTAGCTGTCTGGACCAGGATTTTTTTCTGTTTTTAAAGAAAATGTATACTTTATTTGGTATTAACAGGTTTGAACATAGTTTTTTTAAAAAATTTCCTTTCATTCATTGTTACACATTTTCCTCCCTGTCCCTCCTGCCTCCTAGTTCACTTTTTAATTTGGGGGAAAAAGTTCTTTCATTGTTACATAGTCCCCTCCTCAGTCCCCAGACCACTTTACTATGCAACTCTTACTCTGGACTTTTGTCATGCCAATTAACAACTAATCATATGTTCCTTTTATACAGTTCTCTCCCTTGCCTGTTTCAATGACATGTACATTATTTACCCCCTCTTAGTTTTCCCCAACTCCCCTATCAGTCAAGTTTTATAACAGTGGCATAAAAAAAAAAAAACAAACACCAAAACAGTGACATTATGCAGTATTTGTCTTTTTGTGATTGAGAGATTTCACTCAGCATAATGTCCTCGATGGTCACCCATTTTGTATAATATTTCATGAGTGCTTTGATTTCAGTGCTGCATAATACTCCTTTGTGTGAATACACCACAGCTTCTCTATCCACTCATTTGTTGATGGGCCAGGATTTTAGGGAAGATTCTATGATCTGCTCAAATTTCTTCTTTTATGATGGATCTGTTCAAGTGTTCTACTTCTGTCTGTGTCAATTTGTGTAGATTGTGGGTTTCCAGGAATTTATCCATTTCTTCTAGGTTTTCAAATTTACCGGAATATAGTTTTTTATAGTATTCCAATATCAATTTAATTTGCACTGATTCTGTTGTGATGTCACATCATTCATTTCTTAATATAACTATTTGTATTTTACCTTTATTTTCTTTTGCTAAGTTTGCCAATGTCTTATTTTAACTTTTCAGAGAGGTTTCTGGTCTTATTGATGGTTTAAATTGTTTTTCTGTTTTATATCTCACTGATTTCAGTCTCTGTCTTTAGTTTCCTTTCTTCGAGGCTGGGGGATTGACTTGCTTTTCTTTTTGATGGAGTTACCAAGTTAAAGAGTTTATTTTGCTCTTTTCTTCTTTTTGGCTCTTGTGACCTTGTGGTAAAAAAGCGCAAGGTAATCCCAAAGGCACATGGTTCAAATCTACCAGCTGCTTCAAGGGCAGATGGACTATCTCCTCCCTTGCCATTTACTACCACTAAAAACCAACTAAGAGGGTCAGCTATGAATCCTTAAGTTCCTGCTTTTCTGTAGATGATCTAATTTCTCCTTCACATTTGATGGACATCTTTTCTGGGTACAGGATCTTCAGCTGGCAATTGTTTTCTTTCAGCCTTTTGTATATGCCATCCCATTGTCTTCTTGTTCCCATGGTTTCTGCTGAGAAGGCAGAGCTCAATCTAATTGGTTCTTCTTTGGAGGTAACTCTTTTTCTAAGTGCTGCTTTTAGTATTCTTTGATTTTGGAGAATATGACTATAACATATCTTGATGGTTTTCTTTTGGGGGTCTAGTCTGATTGGAGTTCTCTGAGATTCCTGAATGTGAATTTCCTCATTTTTCATGGTAACTGAAAAGTTTTCTTCTTTTATTTCTCCTATAATTTTCTTAGTGCTTTACCCTCACCCCATACTGTTCTGGAAGTGTAATCACATGCATATTGTCCTGTTTATTATCTTATGTTATTCAACATTTTCTTCATTTTCCTTCCATCATCTGTTTTTTCATCTAGTACGTTCCCATTGAGCTTCTTTTCTTCTAACTCACTTATGCTCTTTCTCTGTCTCTTTTACTTTGCTTTTTGTCCCTCTAGCATGTTGAAAAGTCATACATTTCAGTACTGATATTCTGGATTATATTTTCATGCATTTCTGTTGTTTCTAGTATCACATTGGTCTTAACCTTTCTTTCTTGTGATGATTTTTTTTTTAAATTTTTATGTCTTTTAATGGTTTTATGTAACTCCACACCTGTATCTTTTTTCTGCCCACCTGTATCAGGGGTCTTCACTGGATCTGTGATCTGGTCTGCTCTATTAGGAAAAAGCCTAGTCTGTTTTTTTATAATGTTTGAACCTTCTATGACATTATGTGAAGTTCTTCTTTGTATGTGTGAGGCAGTTTCTGTTGAGACTGCACAGGTTGTTATCAGTTCCTTATATTTATGATAATACTGATAAGCTGCACACTTTAAGCATAGCCCTTGAATCCATTTCCCAGTGATAATCTTCCCTTCTTGCCATCTATGTAAATCTTTGTCCCTCTTTTCTTGTGGCAAGCTTCATCTTGTTGTCTTTGGAGGGGTAGAGTGATAGTGTCTATCCCTTTGCCCAGCTGGGGTAGTTTCACTTTTCTGTTTGGTACTGTAGTTTGACAGGAGGTGGTAAAGCCCCCCACTGAAAGGCAAAGGCCCAGGAGTGCTGTCCAGGATATTATACCCAGGCAAAAGGTTCAAGGAAGAGACAAGGTCCCAAGGGTTAAGTTCCCAAATCTCAAGGGGTGTTACTGGCAGACTCATGTATCTGTAAACTCTTTTGTGGCTGGTTGAAAGGGAGCTGCTCCTGCCTGAGCAGAAAAAAGCCCAGGAGTGCTTTCTAGGATATTTTGCTTAGGAAAAGGCCCAATGAAGTGGCAAGGTCTCAAGAGTTCATTCCTCAAGTTACAGTATTTTCACATTATAATGACACTGTATGTATTTCAAAGTTGGACAATGAAGAAGAATGACCAAAGAGAATCAATACCTTTCAAATGTAGAGCTGGAGAACAATACTGAACACATACTGTGATTTTCAAAAGAAAAAAACATAAAACTTATCAGTATAGAGCAAGTGCAACCAACCAGGTGCTCCTTAGAGGCAAGAATGGTGAAAATCTGTCTCATATCCTTTGGGCATGTAGTGAGGACAGAACAGTAAATGGAAAAAGACATCATGCTGAAGAAGATAAAGTCTCAAAGAAATAAAGAAAGACTCTCAATAAGATGGACTGATACAGTGACTGATAATGAGGACAACACAGGATATGACAGATTTATATCTGTTCAAGATTCAGAGCAGTTGTTCATAGTATTGCTGTAAGTTGTAGTCAATACTATGGTACTTAATGATAACAAAAATCTAAAAATATAGTGCATATTAAAAGAACATCATGTGCACACAGGAAACACATAAGCCTTTGTTCTTCTACCTAGAATGGTGTCATAATCCATCTTCATTTAGGCCATCATATTCTATGTCCTTTGTAATTTTTTTTTATAACCAATTTATCATTAACACTTGGAACACTACTATCTAACACAACTTACGTGACTATGCTCTTAAGTCAGATTTTGTTGGTACATACATTAACAGCTAATGTGATTTTAAGTCTCTGGGATATTCTATCTCCTGTCATTTTTTGCACATTACAAAAAACAACACAAACAACAAACCAACAGAAAACATACTGTTGAGTGGATTCAGACTAAAAGATCAAATAAGACAGGGTTGTTAGGTGTCGTTGACTTGACCACTACTCAAAGCAACCCTATAAACAGCAGACCTGAACCATTCTCTAACCTGTACCATCCTCACCATCTCTGATATACTCGAATCCTCTGTTACAACAACTATGTCAATCCATCTCATTGAGGTTCTTCTTCTCTTTCAATGATCCTTCACCCTTCTAAGCATAATGTCTTTTGCAAGGAGACTAGACTCTACCAGCAACATGTTCAAAGTATGTTAGACAAATTTTCACCCTCTGTGCTTCCAAGGAGCACCCTGTCCAAGGCATATGTGTTTGTTTTGGGGAAGTCCATGGGATATTAAGTACTTCCTCCTTTTCCATAGGGTTTCCAAGGTTGTAGATCTTTATATAAGCATACTGCGACATCTGTATCAGTGAAGTGGCTAATGGTGCACACATCTGATATTTAAGAAACACTATGCATTATTTGTGAGTATGACAAAATGACAGAAAACAGATTAACAACAACATAAACAAATTATTTACACAAACTATACTGCTGCAAAAAGTCAAGGACTGCAGCTTTCAATATGGATTGAAGCTCAATATCAAGATAACAAAGATTCTCATTCACACAACTGAATAATATACAGCATGCAGGAGTGATGATTTTGTAAATTATTACCTAACGTGGGAGGGACTGGAGAACATTAGGGGGAGTGAACTAACTCAGTCCCCTCAAGGCTAAATATTGTATGAAAACCATTATTGTAGAATGAGTATAAGGATCCAAGAGTGGGAGAGATTGGAAGTAGAAGAAAGAGGATGTGCAGGGTGATGGTGGGGGTGGGGGTGGATTAACCAGGAGGTTGTACAATTTGATAGGTGGGGGGTGAGAGGAATGTAAAGAATTTGTTCTTGAAAACAATGTATTTACATTTTTAAAATAAAGTAGTAGAAAAAGGGGGAAAAAAAGATTCTCACCATTGGGCTGATTGGCAGTATTATGATAGAAGATGAAGAGATCGAGATTGTTGACAGCTTCAGTTTGCTTGGCTCTACAATCAACACTCTTGGTACCAACAGCCAGGAAATTAAAAGACAAATTGCATTGGGAAAGTCTGCTGTCAGAGACCTATCCAAAGAACAGAAAAGCAATGATGCCACTATGGAGAAGGTGCACCTGATAAAGGCCACGGTCTTTGCAATTACTGCTATGCATAAGAGAGCTGGACAATGATTCGGCATGATAGAAGGAGATTTATGCCTTTGAGGGGTGGTGCTGAAGAAGAGAACTGAATTTACCATAGACTACTAGGAGAACAAACAAGTTCATCCTGGAGAGAGTGAAACCTTGTTGCTCCTTGAAGGCAAGGATTCTGCAGCTTCAACATACTCTGGACATGTTGTAAGGTGGGATCAGTCCTTGGAAAGGGGTGTCATGCTTGGGAGGGTGGAGAGACAGGGAGGAGAGGAAGACCCTCGATGAGATGGACTGATTCAGTCAGTGGGGCAATGGGTACAGGTGTGTTGAAAACAAAAAGATTGGCAAGGGATAGAGGAGGGTTTAGGGCTGTTTTCCATAGGGTCGCTATGAGTCGCAGGAAACGCAATGGCACATAACAATAATAACAATAACAACAACAACAGTAAATGTAGGCAGAACCATAATACTGAGAACACTTTGCTCTTAGTTCCTTGTTTTCAAACAACAAACTAGGTAATTTACTTATACTCATTACCGCTAAGATATAACTGAGTCAAGATTACTAATAAGGACACTAAATGGTTTGTTTATAGTTCTTCATCCAACAGGCAGTGTTTTCTTCAGATGGCACCTACAATATGAGAAGAGTATACACTATAAAAAAAAAAGTCACTGGAAGAACCAGTTGACTGAGAATGCTCAAAGTAAATATTATGTTTAGTTTAACCTTAAATTTAAAAAATGGCTTCCAAGGATAGCAAAAACTCATTATCCACATATTTATATCATTCCTAATTTTTGTTTCAGTAAATTAGAGGAAAGGAAATATACGGCATAAACATAATAAATAAGAAACTACTTTGGCGATCAATTCAATACTTGGGAAGATATCTATAAATTATTTATTAAAGTTGTTACATATTAATCAAAATATTCTTTTATAGTATATTTTATATAGATTTTTATATTCTTTGTTGTAGCTGCTGTTAGGTGCTGTTAAGTGTGACTCATAGTGACCCTACACACAAATGATCTGAACTCTGACCTATCCTGTGCCATCCTCATCATCTCTGACATACTTAAGCCCACTGCCACATTAATTGCATCAATCCATCTCATTGAGGTTCTTCCTGTCTTTTGTTGATCTTTCACTTTTCCAAATATTATGTCCCTTCTCAATAAATAGCCCCTCCTAGGAACATGTCCAAAGTATGCTGACCAAAGGCATTGATTCTTCTTTTGTCATCCTTAGTCATTTGTCCAGGTCTCAGAAGCATAGCATGTTAATGGATGGACAATGGCACTTAAATCTTTAAAATTACATTACTGCTCTTCAGGAAAATGGAGAAGTCTCTGACAGCAGACTTTCCCAACAATATACATTTTCCTGATCTCCTGACTGCTGGTATCATGGGTGGTGATTATGGATCCTATGGCATATTCCTGAAGTGCCTGCTGCAGTGTCAAGGACTGCAGCCTACAATATGGATTGAGGCTCAATGTCAAGAAGACAGATTCTCACCACTGGACCAATTGGCAGCATCAGGATGG
>NW_006400013.1:3003497-3014708 GCF_000299155.1 Elephantulus edwardii
CAGATCTGACTGGTACAGGAGGAGACTGTCCCTCCTTCCCCAGCAGAGCATCTGGTGGATTTGAACCGTTCGCCTCTGGAATTGTAGTTGCAGCTCCTTGCCACTAGGCCACCAGAGCTCCCCTGTGCCACAGCCTCTTATAAACCCAGCTTGTACTTCTGGCAGTTCTCTGCTGACTTGCTGTTCTAGTCGTTTTTGGTTTTGATTGTTTTTTAATATATAATCTTCAGCAAGATTTTGCTTGCATGTGATATCAGTGATATTATTCAATCATTTCTACACTCTACTGGATCATCTTTTGGGGGGATGGGACTAAGCATGGATCTTTTCCAGTCATTTGGCCAGAAAGCTGTCCTCCAGATTTCTTGGCACATCCTGGTAAGCAAATCTAGGGCTGCCTATATTTGTAGAAATATGTCCATTGGTATTCTATCAATTCCTGAGGCCTTATTTTTTGCCAGTTCCTTCAGAGCAGTATGAACTTCTTTTATTAGCATTGGTTCTTAATCATATGCTACTGCATAAAACTGTTCTGTATTAGCCAATTCTTTTGGAACAGTGACTCCAACTTCTTTTGATGCTTCCTGGATCACTCAATATTCTGCCCATTAGTATCTTTAAGGATCTTAATTTTCAGTCTTTCAACAACTTATACTATACTTCACAACTTAAAAGGGGGAGGGTAACAACTCCAAACCATTTTTTAAACAAGTTAGACTCTGTGTGACATAGTCAAGATACAGTAATCATTTATTTTCTTTTTTTTTTTTGTCACTACAACCAAATCTACAAAGAAACAAAACTATGATCCACTTGTTCGGAATTAAAAAATAGTCTTATCAATGGCTGCTGAATAAGAACCAACTCACAGCTGACCCTCCTGTGGCTTTTCAGAGACCGTTAACTCCATAGGAGTCTGTTATCCTCATCCCATAGAGTAGTTAGCTGGTGAATTCGAGCCATATGCTTTTGGGATTGTAGTGCAGCTTCTTACATGAAGCCACCAACAAGATATAAGCAAATTTTTGTCATCTTGTTACACGTACATACCATATCGATTTACAGACAAACATACTATATAACAAAAAGACCATGGAACGTGAGAGGTAAGTTGAACAAAGGATAAAAACAAGATCACTTCCCATTTCTTTTTTGTGTAAGAACTTAGCTTCATTTTTGTTAACTGCCATCAAGTTGGGTCCCAACACATGAATTCCAATGCACAACAGAATGAAATACTGCCCCATCCTATTCAAGGTGATCATCAAACTCTTGTTCCACATGTCATCATTTGGTGGATTTTTTTACCAGTCCATCTTACTCTGGAAGCTCCAGTGAAACCTGTTCAGCATCACAGCAGCATATGCAAGCCTCGAATGACATGAGGGCAGTGGCTACACATGAGGTAAACTGATGGAAGGGAATCAAACCTGGGTTTTCCATGAAAGGTGAGAATTACTACTACTTCCATACTGGCTTCCAAAGGAATCCTATTATGAGAGTAATTAACACTATTAACAGCTTCTGAATTTCTGAATTTTTAAATTGTCTTTAAAAAAGGAATGAGATGGCCAGAAACACATTAAATGGATTTTCTCTAATATGTAGCTAGTACTGCTTAAATTAAACAAAGAACATTCTACTGAAAATGTCCAATAATTCAAATTTTAACTCATAGTATTTTTGGAGGATGTTTGCTGAGTGAAGTTAAGTCAATCAGTCATATGAAAACAAACACTATAGAAACCCACTGGTAAAAAACTAAGGAAAAAAAATACAGAACTGGAGCTTAGAGAAACAATACCCTTCACAATAGCTAATCTAAACATTAACTACTTGGAAGTAAATCTAACCAAAAGCACAAAGGATCTGTTAAAAAAAAAGTACAAAAGATCACTACAAGAAACAAAAAGAGACTTGGAGGAATGGAAGAATATACCTTGTTCATGGATACAGGAAGACTCAGTATTGTGAAAATGACAATACTACTAAAGGCAATTTACATGTTCAATGCAATCCCAATACAAATTCCAATACCAATTAATTCCATTCTTCAAAGAGATAGAAAAGGCAATCTGCAATTCCATTTAGAATGGAAAGAGGCCCTGAATAAGCAAAACACTCCTTAAAGAAAGAAAGAAGGTAGTGGCATCTCACTCCCTGATTTCAAATCCTACTACACTGACGTGGTGGTGGGTCAAAACAGCGTGGTACTGGTACAATGACAGACACATAGACCAATGGAATAGAATTGAGAACTCAGAAATCAGCCTATCTACCTAAGGTCAACTGATTTTTGAGAAATCAGTTAAGTGGGGAAATGACAGACTTTTAACAAATGGTGTTGGCATAATTGGAAAACTAACTGTAGAAAACTCAAGGAAGATCCACACCTTACTCCATACACAAAAACAAATTCAAAGTGGATCAAAGACCCAGGAATAAAACCAAAGACTATAAACTTCATTAGAGAAAAGCTTGGAGGAACTCTAAAAGTCCTAACCCACAACATGAATGAATAGTATTTCAAGCATCTGAAAAAACCTACAACCCGGAGAGGATAGAATAGATGAATGGGACCCTCTAAGCATCAAATCCCTATGCACATCCAAAAAGTTCTCCAAAAGGGTAAAAAGGGAAGCCACAGACTGGGGAAAAAATATTTGGCAATGACAAGTCTGATAAGGGACTTAGATATAGAATTTATAGAATACTCAAGACCCACAAAAAGATAAAGGTAAACAACCCAATTTAAAAATGGGCACAGGATATGAATAGACACTTCATCAAAGAAGACATTCAGATGCATAGATGTATAGCAAAGAGCTGGAAACTATCCAAGTGCCCATCAACAAACGAATGGATAGAGAAGCTCTGGTATATTTCACACAATGGAATACTACACTGCATTGAAAAACAAAGAACTCATGAAATATTCTACAGAATGGGTGACCCTGGAGGACATTATGTTGAGTGAAATATCTCAGTCACAAAAGGACAAGTACTGCATAGTGTCACTGTTGTAAAACAATGATATCGGGGCTGGAGGGGACCTAGGAAAAGATGGGATAAATAAGGTACACTGCATTGAAACAAATGAGGGAGAGAACGGTTTTAAAGGAATACAGGATTAGGTATTATTTTTATGACAAGATTGATTCCAGAAAAAGATATGCATAATAAAGTGGACTGTGAACTTGGGAGGGGGAGATACATAACAATGAAAGAATTTTTTTTTCCTTTCCAAAGAGAAAAACGAATTGCGGAGAGAGGTGGGCAGGGAGGCAAAGGTGCAACGATGAATGAATGGGGTAAAAAATTACATAGAAAGAATATGCTGTAAAAAACAAAACAAAACCATAGTATACTGAAGGAATAATCAGAGCCATTATAGAAAAAGAACTGGTCAACTTTCAAGCATTTCCAGAAATGGTTTATTATTAAGAAAATGGCACAATTCAGGAGATGGCATATGTTATTGAAGGGAAAAGTATAAGTTGAACTGAAGATGACAGTGAAAAATGAAAGTCCAGAAAATGATGGAACACCAAGTGATCTATATAACAAACAAGTGCAGCTATGCTCACTTCTCCATTTCAGGAAATTTCGATGACACCTAGTGGTGTGAACCAACTGGAAGAGATTCAGATATGTACCCCTTCCAAAGTAAGCTGATCCAATAAAATTTGGCAATTACTGGACAAAATCAATGCCAGGTGGATTGATATAGGGGCTGCAATAATAAGCAAAAGCACAGAAAAGCCTGTGAACATGATTCAGGATCAAGCAGTATTTTGTTCATTTCTACAAAACATTGTTGTGAGCTTGAGCTGACTTAATGGTACATAACAATAACAACAAAAAGCACTACTAGTATCATGTTGTTGTTACGTGCCGTTGTAGCGACCCTATGTACAACAACCCTAAACTCTGCTCTGTCCTGTGCCAATTGCACCATCTCCAATACACCCATCTGGATTACCCCAATTATTCAATCAATCCACCTCATAGAGGGCCCTCTCTTCCTGCGCTGTCCCTCCACCCTCCCAAGCATGATGTCCTTCTCCAAGAACCGGTCCATCTTTAGAACACGTCCAAAGTATGTTAGATAAACCTCAGAAACCTTACCTCCAAGGAGCTGCCTGGTTTAACCCTTTCCAGGATGAATCTGTTTTCCTAGCAGTCCTCAATACTCTTCTCCAGCACCACAGCTCAAAGGCATCAATTCTCCTTCTATCCTCCTTAGTCATTGTCCAACTCTCTGATGCATAACAAGTGATAGCAAAGACCATGGCCTGTATCAGACATACCTTAGTCTCCAGAGAAACCATTGCTCTTCAGTACTTTGGAGAGGTCCCTAACAGCAGACTGTCCCATGGCAATACGTCTTTTCATTTCCTGGCTGCTGTTTTAAGAGCGTTGGCTGTGGAACCAAGCAAACCAAAGCTGTGAACAATCTCAATCGCTTCACCATTCATCCTGATGCTGCCAATTGGTCCAGTGGTGATAATCTTTGTCTTCTTGACATTAAGCCTCAATCCATATTGGAGGACGCAGTCCTTGACCCTCAGCAGCAAGGGCTTCAGGTCCTCCTCACTTTCAGCAAGCAGGGTTGTGTCATCTGCATAATGCAGATTGTTAATGAATCTTCCACCAATCCTAACACCACACTTTTCCTTATAGAACGCAGCCTCCCGGATAATCTGTTCTGCATACAGGTTGAAAAGGTATGGCGACAGGACACACCCCTGGCGTACTCTCTTCCCGATTCTGAACCATGCAGTGATTCCTTGCTCTGTTCTGACAACTTTCTCTTGGTCCAAGTATAGGTTTCTCATTAGCACGATCAAGTGTTCTGGGATTCCCATTCTTCTCAGAGTCAGCCACAGTTTGTTATGATCCACACAGTCAAACGCCTTTGCACAGTCAATGAGACACAAATATACATTCCTCTGGTATTGCCTGCTTTCAGCTAAGAGCCATCTAACATTAGCTACAATATCCTTAGGACCACGACCCCTTCTAAACCCAGCCTGGACTTCTGGTAGTTCTCTGCTAATGTGCTGTTCCAGTTGTTTTTGGATAATCTTCAGTAGAATCCTGCTTGCATGTGAAATCAAAGATATTGTTCCATAGTTTCCACACTCTGTTGTGTCATCCTTCTTTGGGATGGGAACAAATATAGATCTCTTCCAGTCAGGTGCCCAAGTGGTTGTTCTCTAGATTTTTTGACAAAACTTGGTGAGCACGTCCAGGGAAGCATCTGTTAGCTGAAATATCTCAACTGGTATACCATCTACTCCCAGGGCCTTATTTTTTGCTATTTCCTTCAAAGTATCATATGCAAGTAAATTTTTGCTAATGATGTAAAAAATAAGGAAAATATAGGGTCATTATAAATCTCAGGTGACTTAACAGCACATAACAACAACAACAATCTAATTAGAGTTTTCCAGAAGACAGAATAATGTTTAAGTGTAGATTCTTGTGACATAAAGACTGAAGGTAGAGCTATACAACAATATACATATTAAAAAATCCTAAAACACAGAAAAACAACAAACAAACAAAAACCACACTTCTTTACAAGGGTGGGAGGAGTATACTGTTCTATCAATGTATAACTTCAGGAAATTAAATGGGAAAATTCAATTGCAAAATTGTATTGGAACACTTAATAATATGGACTAAATGACCGGCAAAACTTGTTCGTTTAAAATAGAACATTTTTTCAATAGTTAGTGAAAACTGTAGATATTCCAATGTTATCCAAATAAAATATATGATACTTGTACAGTGACACTCACAATGGCACTGTCATAATGGCCAAAAAGGTAGAAACAGTCCAAATGTCAATCAACAGATGAGAATATAAACAAATGTAGTATACTCATACAAAAGGGGACTTGGAAGAAGAGTCATCAAAAACCTGAGTTACGAAGATAGGACACCTTTGCTTGCAGAAAGTGAAGATGACTTGAAGCACTTACTGTAGAAGATCAAAGACTACAGCCTTTAACACAGATTACATGTCAACACCAAGAAAACAAAAATCCTCATTCCAGAAAATAGGCAGCTCTGTAACAGATGGAGAAAAGATTTGTTATGTGCCATCAAGTCACTTGCAACTCATAGCGACCCTATGCACAAGAGCCCTAAGCGCCGTTCTATCCTGTGCCAACCTAGCCATCTCAAACACACTCATTCCCATCACTCCAGTCACAGAATCGATCCATCTCATCGAAGGTCTTCCTCTCCTTTGCCGCCCCTCCACTCTGCCAAACATGATTTCCCTAAGGACCAGTCTCTCCTTGCAACATGCCTAAGGTATGTCAGACGAAGCTTCAGAATCCTTGACTCCAAGGAGCATTACAGCTTCACCTTCTCCAGGACAAACCTGTTTGTTCTCCTAGCAGTCCATGGTATATTCAACACTCTTCTCCAGCACCACAGCTCAAAGGCATCAATTCTCTTTCTATCATCCCTATTCATTGTCCAACTCTCTGATCCATGGTATTAGCAGTCAAAAAATCAAAAGGCATGTTGCGATCAGAAAAGTAGCTGTCAAGGACCTCTCCAAAGTTCTAAAGAGCAAAGGTATAAGTTTAAAACCTAATATGCTCCTTATCCAAGGCTTAGTATTTTCAACTGTATTCTATGCACCTGAAAACTGAACAATGATTACAGAGAATCAGAGAAAAATCAATGTCTTTGAATTATAGTGATGGCAAAGTATACTGCCTATCCCATGGATTACCAAAAGAAAGAACAAATCTCTCTCTTTGAAGAAGTATAACCAGAGCTCTCCTCAAAGGCAAGGATGGTGAAACTTCTCACAAACTTTGGGTATGTTGTTAGGAGGTTCCAGTCCTTAGAAAAAGACATCAAGCTGGAAAAGGCAGAGGGTCAACAAATGAGAAGACAACCCTCAACAAGATGCAATGACACAGTGATTAAAACAATGAGCTTGAGCATGACAGAGACCATGACAATGGTTGAAGATAGGGTCAGTATGACTTTTAGTCAACTCAACAATACCTAATAACTACTACCAAACAAGGAAAAGGCGCCTCACCATCCTGGTGTCCAATATGACACAGGGCAACCTTGAGTCCAATATGATACAGGGTGACCTTCCATCATGTTTCTAAGGCTATAAATCTTAATGAAGAAATTGCCTATCTTCTTCTGTTGGAGTGCCTAGTGGATTCCAACTGCTGACCTTTTGCTTAGCAGCCCAGCATGCAATACACTATGCCATCTGGGCTGCTTTGCTACCTCAACACACTGTCAGAGTCCATAATTCAAATTCAACTAATCTCTTGGATTCCACTTCTCATAGCCTACTCCTTTGTATGATACAATCTAAAACTTTCTTGGCTAGGGTTATCTCAGTGAACAATGTCACTATCTATTCAGAAACTCAAACCACAAAGAAATATGAGTTTTAGATCTTAATCCTCAACTCTACAAACATCTCTCCATGTTTTATAACATTCTCTCACTAGAAAAGTAACAACCAACACAAGCAATGGCCAAAGAGAGCTCTGCAGAATAAAAGTTTAATTCACTGTTGAAATCAAAGGCTTCTACCAAATGGATTCACACGTCAGATAGAATAAAATGAAAAATCCTTTTTTTTAAGTATTCTTTTCTTTTTTTAATTTTTATTTTATTTTATTATTTTTGTGTGAGTGTACCGTCAGATCAGATCTGACTGGTACAGGAGGAGATTGTCCCTCCTTCCTCGGCAGAGCATCTGGTGGATTCGAACTGTGCGCCTCTGGGATTGTAGTTGCAGCTCCTTGCCACTACGCCACAAGAGCTCCCCATGAAAAATCCTTTACAGAGTTTAAGGTCCTATATGATCATTTACTAGCTTCATTTTTGTTCAATCATCACTTTAACTATGTGTTTCTGAACAATTTCTCCAAAGGGCCTTCCACCAATATTCCTCTTATTCTGCTACTCAGTAAGTTAATTAAAGCTGGTCTTTCATTTTATCCTAACTAAGGCTTTTTTTTCTGTGGGAAACTCTCCTGGCTCCTCCATTCTGGGTTACAGGGTCCTCTTATACACTCCATCAGCACTCCACTAAAGTACTGATCAGAGAGCACTGTAACTGTGTGTTAACATGGATATTCAAATCAATGAAGCTTTTTTTGTTTACTTGTAGGTTCAACAGAACTCTGAAGATAAGAATGTTGCTCATATACTATTTTTTTCACAGAGCCTCACAGACTATGTTCTCAAACATATACTGAATAAACAAATGAATGAGGGCTCAATCATAGTTTAACAAGTTTAACAAAGTTAAGAAATTTTCAAGATCAAAATTTTTGTCATGATTCTAAAAAGGAAAAACATCATAAGCACAAGTATTAGAACAACTACATGCAGTCATGATGCCTGCAATTGTAACACAACTATTTTAAGACAAACACTGGCCATGAGAAAAATCCAAATGTACTGCTGCTAAGTTGAATGCAACTCACAGAGACCCTCCATCCAGCTCTTGAGACAAGAGGAACAAAATGGGGTGGGGGGCAGGCAACAATGAATGAATGGGATTCCAAAATCTCTGTAGATGTTCACTGAAATTTATAATTTAAAAAAAAGGTAAAAAGAAAACCAATGTTTACAAACTTTATGAACTTTGTATGTAAACCAGTATAAAAAAATTCTTTTTTATTAAAAAAAAGAGAGAGACTACCCATCTTCCTTCATCCACTGAGCAACTAGTAGATTCAAACCATCAAACATAACAATTTATAGTCTAATAATATGTCACCAGGGCTCCCTAGTCACTAGAAAATAATCCAATGTTTAACCACCTTCTGGTGGCCTAAGTGGACATGAGAATATGAATCTTATGGGCAAAGAATCTGTTTGTTTTAAATCCAATTCTGAGCATACTCATCTGGGAATATCTCTGGTATTGTCAATTTTAGCTCCTATACAGCCTTCAATATGGATTGCATCTCAACATCAAGAAAATAAAAATTCTACCCAATGGATCAATCGGCAATATCATAAAAGATAAAGATTGAGACTGAACAATTTCATTTTATTTGACTCCACAATCAATACACTTGGTATGAGGAGTCAGATCAGGAGATGTGTTGCACTGGGAAAGTCTGGAGTCATGGCAAGGGTGTAGCCAGAGTGCACCTTGCAGGCAAAGAGAATAAAGCTTCACCTCATTCACTTTGAGCATGTTGTTAGAAATGCTATTCCTTGGCGAGGGACATCATGCTTAGAAAGGCGGAAGGATGGCAAAGTAGAGGATGACTCTCAACCAGATGGGCTGACACAGTAACTTAAACATTAGGCTTGTATCAAAGATTGTAAGGATGGTGCAGATTAGGACAGCATTCATATCTGTTGTTCACAGAGACAAGTATGAGTCCATATGCAAATTCAACTGAACCTAACAACAACAATAAATTATTCAAGGCCATACAAATCATTCTATTTAACAATAGCATAAAGTTGGTGAAGTACAAAGACTGAGGTTAGACATCTCATTCTTTTATCCCCTATTTTTGCTACTAATTTGCTTCCTATATCTTGAAAAAAGACATAATGTGTAAAGTCAGCATATTCTTTGGAGGTAAGGATAGTGGAACTGTCTCACATACTCTGGGCATGTTATTAGAAGGGGTCAGTCCTTAGAAAAATATATGCTTGGAAAGGTAGAGGTATTAGTGAAAAAAAAGAAGACCCTCAAGGAGACGGACTGACACAGTGATTCTAACAGTGGGCTTCAGTATGTCCGAGATGGCACTGGAAAGGGCAAGGTTCAGATCGTTGTTCATAAGGTCACTATGTTCATAGGTGAAGCTTTATCATAGCCCCTCAATGGCATATAACAACAATACAGGGATTTGTGCTGCTGACCCACGGGTGGCTCTTCAAGAGAAAGATGTATAATCTCCTTCAGTGTGATTTACAGACTCCAAAAATGTACTGGCAGGTCAGCTATGAGTCAGTTCAGACTCCACAGAAAGACGTTTTTTGAAGGCTTTCTTAGATGCCACATGTAAAAGGTGTTCTGAAGCGTGACAAGGTGCCAATATTACTAAGCGGTAAGAATAAAACCTCCAGATAGAACAAACAACTCTCTAGAGACAGAACAGATAGACTCCTGGTGTAAGAGGATCAATGAGGTTGGGGATTATGGTCCATGAGAGGTACCAGAAAAGCATAAATCACAACTTTATTGGCCAATGATGTTGTGGGAAGCCATTTTAACATTTAAAGCAGGAAGGTAACATTTGTAATAAAAATATTTAGGCTTATAAAAGAAACTTAAATTTTTAAAAAAAATTACTGACTGGGTGATATGTATTTAATCAGTGAGGTTAACCTGGACTTACCTACCTTTTCATAGATGAAGATATTCATAGGTGAGGAAACAGAGGCTCTGGAAAGTTAGATTAATGGTCTAGGACTCAAAATCAAACCGAGGAAGGAGTCCAGAGACTCTTCAACCACATTTACCAAGGACCATACTTGTACACTGAATTAACTACTCACCCATTTCACCCCACTGAATCAAAAGTGCACTGGACTCACAAATGGACTCCTGAAACATAAAAAAAAGCAAACACCAAAACCACAACAAAACTAAACATGTGTGGCAGTCTTAATTAACCCTACAAAGTTTTTGTTCCCTTAACTAACTCAGCGCCAACTCCCAGCTAGCCCTGTCTGTGGTGGGTCTCCAGGGTTAGTAGTCTCACAGGAGGAGAACGCTCAGGAACTTCTTACTGTACTGAGTAACTAGGAATTTATTTTGTATCCCACAAGAGAATATTCATTATCACTTAAATTCATGCTCATTTGTGGCAAAATTCCCTATAAGGTCTCACTAATTGTTTTTTATAGCTTTAGTCAGAGACAGTGCACATACTGAGCAAATTCATCTATTTAAAGTAGACTTTACTATGTAAAAAATACTTTTTTTTTACTATGTAAAAAGTATTTTTTAAACCCAGGTATCAATGCTGGCGAGGCTGTAGAGAAACTAGAACCCTGATTCACTGTTGGTGGGAGTGTAAAATGGTGCAACCCCTGTGGAAAGCAGTATGGTGCTTTCTCAAAAAGTTGCAAATACAGATACCATTTGACCCAGCAATTCCACTACTGGGAATATACCCTGAAGAGACCATAGCTGACATCCAAGCAGATATATGCACACCCATGTTT
>NW_006400013.1:3015623-3030941 GCF_000299155.1 Elephantulus edwardii
CCCAGGTATCTCAAACTGAGTCTAGGTTTAGCCCATGATTAGTACATTTTTTAAAAGATTATTTACCTAAATAGTTATCTCATCTGCATCTCTAATTGGTTTATTTTGTAGGAAAGAGTAGTGAGCTAGGCCCTTGAGTAATACACAGTTAAGAAAAGATCTGAAATGGTTAGCCATTTCTCTGGTCTTTGGACCTCTCCCCTAAATCTTCTCCATCTAAATTTGGTAAGGATTTTTTTCCACAGAGAAATGAGCCAACAATGACATTACAAGCTTATATTAGAGAAAAGGGGGAGGGGGGGAAGTATATAAATAGCCTTGTAAGTCAATCAATTAATCAATCATATACAGCTTCATTGTCAGCCGTTGCTATGGCCTTAAAACACAACTGATTACCATGTACTCAACTAACTTGAAAATTTTTTTATAATTCTCACAATTATCTATCTGTAATTCTCTAGGAGATGTGTGATTTTCCTTGGAAGGATGGTTAGTTGCAACTGATTTTCTTTCAATCTGGTTCAAGTTATCATATGCCTAAAAATCCTGTTGAAATCTGGTGTTTTCTTCTGCCTTATTTTTTTCAATAATTCAATGGAATTATTACTGATCTATGCTTTTATTAACTCACCGCATCAGGTCCACATTACACCTTGCCTGCTCCTTCACCACCAGCCCTACCTGTCCACGGATATCTGTTCTGGTGATTTTCCCCCTCCCCTTCTTTCATCCACTCTTTCCCACTTCTCCTTTCATTTTGAAGAGTTATTATCTATCCTTTTCCTGTTTGCTAACTGCACTAGCCATATTATTCTTTCATTAATACTTCCCAAGTTGATCCTCCCTTGTTCTGAGCTATTAAAGTGCTTTTTAGCGAAATATGGCTATTTTTATTGTCTTTACTAAAAATAATGATGAGGACTCATCAAATAAGAAAAAGGTGCCTTGTTCACCTTAACATAAAAATAAGATTCAGTATTAAAAGTGAGGGTGAAATAATAGCAATACTTTCTACAGAAAAGTTCAGAATATCATGATTGTTATTGTTAACCAGATCTAATATCCTTAACTGTACCCCTTAAGTAGATGAAATGAATTACTTTTTTTTCTTATTTAAGAGAAAATTCCATTTCTCAATTTCAAATACAAATGTTTTAGTGGAAATAGAAATACCATTTGACCCAGCAATTCCATTACTGGGAATATACCCCAAAGAAACCATAATTGCCACCCAAGCAGATATATGTACCCCCATGTCTATTGCTGCTTTGTTCGCAAGGGAAAAGAGCTGGATGCTACCCAAGTGCCCATCAAAAAACGAATGGATAGAGAAGCTCTGGTATAGTCACACAATGGAATACTATGAAGCATTAAAAAATAAGGAACTCATGAAATATTATGCAAAATGGATGACCCTGGAGGACATTAAGCTGAGTGAAATGTCTCAGTCACAAAAGGACAAATATGGCATAGGGCCACTGTTTGTAAAACGGGAGTGATGTCAGGGTTGAGGGAAGACAAAAAAGGAGGGGAGTAATGATGTATATTGCATTGAAACAGATGAGGGAGAGAAATGTTTAAAAGGGACATATGAATGGGTATTTTTGTCATCAAGAAGTCCAGAGTGAAGGCTGCATAGTGGAGTGGACTTGAGGGAGGGATTTACATAACAATGAAAGAGTTTTTTCTTTCTTTTCAAGAAGAGTGAATTGGGGGGAGGGTGTGGGTATGGAGAAATGTGCAACAATGAATGACAGGAAACCCTAAGTCTGGGTAAACTTTCATTAAATTTAATTTTAAAAAATAATTTTTTTTAAAAAAAAAGAAAATAGTAAACATTTTTTAAAAAAGAAAAAAGACTATGATATCAATGTACAGTATCGCCATAGTCCATGGGTCACTGGAGTATAACAAATATAGGTGCTTCTGATATTAAGCAAGATTAAAGTTACAAAGACTGCAAATTTCTATTCGTTTAAAGATGGTATGATAAAGACCTAACACTAGTATTGGTACAATATTCCAATTTTTAAATTATCATATCAATAATCTTTCCTTGAGCAGGCAAGACAGTTAAGTGGGGAAGCACAGAAGGTGGAAAATTTCAAAGGTAGTAATGATTTTAGACATAAAGACTGAACTCTTCTGTATTTCTCAGTAAGTTACTAATAAGTTTCACAGAGCATTAGCAGATCTCCAAATAATGTGTGCTGTTGTTGTGGCTGTGTACCATCTAGTGGGAACAAATCCATTGCTGACCCGCTGGCGGGTTTTCAGAGGCAGTTAATCACCTGGGAGAAAACTACCCATCCTGCTCCCATGGAGTAACTGGTGGATTTGAACCGTATGTCTTTCTTATTGCAGTGCAGCTATGAACCACTTATGCACTTATGCAGCTTTATATTTTATACTTTTCCCACAATTAAATTAAGATATAAATATCTTTGATCTTCTGAAGATCTTATTCTGTAATTACGGTTTTTACCTTTCTTGAATCATGAATGTTTATTACAACACAAACGTTCACATGCTTTTATTTCTTATTTCTATTTTTATGTATGAACTAGCAAATAAAGTACTTTCACTTGGACTTGGTACCAAAAAGCAAGTTTCTAAATGCAACTATTCCAAAGTTCAAAATAGAGCTCACTTTATAACCATGTACCTTTGCACCAGCAGCACAATTCTGTACCACTAAACCACTAGAGTTCTCTTCTTCATGGTGATATAAAATGCACTGCACTTCTACCTTCCTCTTGCTATTTTTGTGAATAAGTCATCTCTGTTTCACTATGAGAGTATCTCAAAGGACTAATGTTGGAATTCAGTCCAAAAGAATAAACACTGTTTGAATCTACTAGTATACAGAACTAATAAAAGGCTCACACACAGAAGAAAAAAAAAATCACTTAAGTTTACCAGTGATGGGAGGATGGGAAGAAAGGAAGTATAGTATTCTCACTGGCAATTTTTAACACTAAGAAATTATACATATGGAAATACTAAACTATAATTAGAAGCTCTGATGATGTAGTTTGTAGGAAAGTACAGTTCAAATCTATCAATGGCTCTGAGGGAAAAAGATGGGCAATCTCCTCCAATGCAGATTTACACCCTTGGAAACCCAATGGAGGAGGATCAGCTAAGAGTCTCTTCCAACTCTATGGCAATGAGAGCTGAAATACAGTAATACCTAACTTTAATCCAATCTCAACAAATTATTTATTAATTATTGACTAAGGACTGATATTGTTAACAGCTTCAGTTTGCGTGGCTCCACAATCAACACTCTTGGTACCAGCAGCCAGGAAATCAAAAGATGAACTGCATTGGGAAAATTGGCTGTCAGGGATCTCTCCAGAGTAATGAAGAACAATGTCAGTCTAGAGACTAAAGTGCACCTGATCTAGGTCATGGTCTTTGCACTTACTTGCTATGCATCAGAAACCTGGACAATGACTGAGGATGACAGAAAAATTATTGATGCCTTTGAATTGTAGTGTTGGAGAAGAGTCTTAAATATACCATGGACTGCCAGGAGAACAAATAGATTCTTCCTGGAAAGGGTGAAACCAGCATGCTCCTTGGAGGCAAGGAATCTGAAGCTTCATCTGACATAATTTGGGAATGGTGCAAGGAGGGATCAGTCCTTAGAAAGGGACATCATGCTTGGAAGGGTGGAGGGACAGTGCAAGAGAAGACGACCCTTGATGAGATGAACTGACTCACTGATTGGGGTAAGGGGGGATGGGCTGTAGGTGTGTCAGACACAATAAGGTTGGCTCAGGACAGAGCAGGGTTCAAAGCTGTTAGTGACTTGACACATCCAACAAAACTGAAAGCATTTAAAAATGCTTAAAGTTCTATTTATCACTACATTCCTTTCAAAGGGCTATTATTTCTTTTTTTCTTTCACTTTAAAGCTGACATGGAATAGCAATACGAATCATTTTTTTCCTAAGCATTCTTAATACAAAACTACTTTTTACCCAGCAAAACATGTTTATTTTCTGAATTCATTTCACAAGAGATAAAAATCTCAAAGTACCTTATTTTTAAAATAAAAAGTTTACTTTGGTAAGTGTGAAAAAGTAACAATACATCCAAAACTCACAGGGGCCTTATGTGAGGGGCCTCTTCAAATGCATTAAAACAACAATTTATTAAACCCTTATATAATCTTTGAGATAGTAGTATGTTTACAAAAGGAGAGACTGCAATCTTCAATATGGAATTGCATCTCAACATAAAAAAAGTGAAATCAGAGAGCAATGTCACAGAGAGGAGAGAGTGAAGAGGCTGCGTCTGGCTCCCACTCTCACAGCCATTGCAGTACGTTGAGCTCCATAGAGACAGCACTAGGCCAGGCAGAGTCAGACGGCACTGGGAGACTCTGTGCCTTGAGGACGATAAATAACAAGCCATAGGCAAAAGAGATCCTAAGAAGCAGAGAGACAAAATGTCATCATATATATTTTTCTTGCACAAGAAGAAGCACCCAGACGCTTCTGTCAACTTCTCAGAATTTTCTAAGAAGTGCTCAGAAGAATGAAAGACTGTGTCTGCTAAAGAGAAAAGTAAATCTGAAGACATGGCAAAGGCAGACAAGGCCCATTATGTGAAAGAGATGAAAACTTATGGCCCTCTTAAGGGTAAAAAAAAAAAGAAGTTCAAAATCTTAGTGCTCCCCAGAGGGCCCCTTCAGCTTTTTTCTTGTTTTGTTCTGAGTATCGCCCCAAAATAAAAGGCGAACACATGTGCCTTTCCATTGGTGATGTTGTGAAGGAGTTGGGAGAGATGTGGAATAATCCTGCTGCTGATGATAAGCAAACCTGTGAAAGGAAGGCTGCTAAACTGAAGGAGAAGTACAAGAAAAATATTGCTGCATATAAGGCTAAAGGCAAGCCTGATGCAACCTTCACAAAGGCTGAGAAAAAAAAGGAAGAGGAAGAAGATGAGGAGGATGAGGAAGAAGAAGATGAATAGAATGAAGATGATGAATAAATTGGTTGTAGCACAGTTGGGTTTTTTTTTCTTGCTTGCTGAAACTGAGGAGGACCTGAAGCACTTGCTGCAGAAGGTCAAGGACTGCAGCCTCCTATATGGATTGAAGCTCAACATCAAGAAAACTCACCACTAGGCCAACTGGCAGCAACAGTATGGATGGTGAAGAGACTGAGAGAGTTAACAGTTTTAGTTTATCTGGCTCCACAGTCAACACTCTTGGTAACAGCAGCCAGGAAATCAAGAGACAAATTGCATTGGGAAAGGCAGCTGTGAGGGACCTCTCAAAGAGTACTGAAGAGCAACAACGTCAGGCTGGAGACTAAGGTGCACCTGACTGGGCTATAGTCTTCACAATTATGTGCTGTGCATCAAAGAGTTGGACAGTGAATAGGGATAACAGAAAGAGAATTGATGTCTTTGAGCTGTGGTGCTGGAGAAGAGTGTTGAATATACCATGGACTGCTAGGAGAACAAACAGGTTTGTCCTGGAGAAGGTGAAGCTGGAATGCTCCTTGGAGTCAAGGATTCTGAACCTCCGTCTGACATAGTTTGGGCATGATGCAAGGAGGGACTGGTCCTTGGAGAGGAACATCATGTTTGGCAGAATGGAGAGGTGAAGGAGAGGAAGACCTTCGAAGAGATGGATCGATTCTGTGACTGGAGTGGTGGAAATGAGTGTGTTTGAGATGGCTAGGTTGCCACAGGATAGAACAGCGTTTAGGGTGACTCGATGGCACATAACAATGACCATAAAGCATTTAGCTCCCCTGTACGCAACCTGCACTCCTTTTAAAGAAAAAAATTGTACATATAAGTCTGTGTAAGATCTGTTTTTAAACTGTACAGTGTCTTTTTTTTATATAGTTAACACATTACCAAATGTGTCTTTAGACAGTCCTGTCCTGGTGGTATTTTCAATAACCACTAACCTTGCCTGGTACAGTATGAGGGTTGTAAATTGGCATGGAAATTTAAAGCAGATTCTTGTTGGTTCACTGCAAAAACTAGTTATATATAAGGATGGTAGGTTTGTGGGGTTTTTTCATCTTCATTTGTCTGATGCAGCTTATAAGAAATATTTTTTGTTCTGCTGAGTAGCCATCTGTAATTGCAAAAATAGAAAGAAAAAAAAAGTTGCTGTTGTTTTGTTGACATTCTGAATGCTTCTAAGTAAATACTTTTTTTTAAAATTAGTATTGTTTTTTTAAAAAAGATCCTTGCCACTACACTGACAGGCAACTTTAAGATAGATGGAGAAAAGACTGAAAGTGTCCACAACTTCATCTTACTTGGATCCACAAACAATACACTCAGTATCACAAGTTAGAAGCTACTGGGCAAGTCTGCAGTCAGAGACTTCTCCAAATTATTGAAAAGCAATGATGTCAATTTTCAGGAGTAAGGTGTGCCTGATGCTTTTTAATCACTTGCTATGCATCTGAGAGCTGGACAATGAATAAGGATGACAGAAGAACTGATGCCTTTAAACTGTGGTGTTGCATAAGAATACTGAATATCCCATGAACTGTCAAAAGAACAGATATGTGTTGGAGAAGGTAGAACCAGAGTACTCCTTGGAGGTAAAGATGATTATCTACTTTGGGCGTGTTGGTAGGACAGGCTATTCCTTGGAGAAGGACATCACGCTTGAAAAGTGGAGGGCTGGTGAAGGAGAGGAAGACCTCAACCAGGTGGACCGACACATAGTGACTGAAGCAATGGGCTTGAATGTTTCAGAGATTGTAAAGATAGGGCAAGATAGTACAGGATTCTTATCTGTTGTTCATAGAGTTGCTAAGAGTCATACTTGAATTGACAGCACCTAACAAGAAGAAGAAAGGAGTTCTAGGGAGCTTTAGGAGCCTTTTGGTAAGGAGCTGTTTGTGGTTCAAATCCATCAGATGGTCTATGGGGAAAAAGAAAGCAATCTCCTCCTGGGTGTTTTACTGCCTCCGAAAACCTGCTGGAGGGTCAGGAATTGGTCACTATGGGTCGTACTTGGATCGATGGCACCTAACAACAAGAAGGGAGTTCTAAGGAGCTCTGGTGGCTTAGTGATAAAGAATTGTACCACCAATCCAAAGGCAGACAGTTAAAATACATCAGCTGCTCTGTGAGAGAATGATAAGCAATCTTTTCCCATTCAATTTACTTCCTCTGAAAATTGGCTGGAGGGTCAGTTATGAGTCATTCCAATTTTATAGTGCTGAAGAGCAAGAATATCAGTCTAGAAACTAAGATGCACCTGATCCAGGCCATGATCTTTACAATTACTTGCTATGCATCAGAGAGTTGGGCAATGACTAAGGAAGACAGAAAAATTATTGATGTTTATGAATTGTAGTGCTGGAAGAGAGTCTTGAACATATCATGGACTGCCGAGAAAACAAATGTCTGTTTTGGACAGGGTGAAACCAAGCTGCTCCTTGTAGGCAAGGATTCTGAGACTCCATCTCATATATTTTGGGCATGCAGCCAGGAGGGAGCAGTCTCTTTGGAGAAGGAGATCATATCTGGAAGGGTCAAGAGATAGTTCAAGAGAGAAAGACCTTGGATGAGATGGACAGACACAATATCTGGGGTAATAAGGGTAGATATGTCAGAGACAGTGAGACTGGCTCAGGATAGAACGGGTTTCAGAGTTACTGTTGTAGCGTTGCTATGAGTTGTAGTCAATTCAATGGGACATAAGAGCAGCAACAAAAACAAGGGAGCTCTACTGGCCTAGTGGTAAGGTATTATGCTGCCAACCCAAAGGAAGTAAGTTCAAATCCACTAGCTGCTCTCCGAGGGAAACAGATGAGCAATCTCCTCCTGTGCAATTTACGGCCTCTGAAAACCCACTGGAAGGTCAGCTATGAATTGGTTCTGACTTGACAGCTGTAAGTTGTTGCATTATCCTCATAACACAGAAAGAACCAAGACAATGGCTAAAAAAAAGTAATCGACGAGGGTTGCAGAGTAGATTATATTTGGGGGTAGGGGGTGGGGTTGGGGGAGGTGCGGGGGGGATTGTGTACCAATGAGGGAGTTTTTCTTTTGCTTTTCAAGGAGAGGAGCATATGGGGGAAGGGGGGAGGGGGGGGTGTGGGGAGAAGGGTGCAACAATGAATGAATGGAATTCCAAAATCTCTGTAGATGTTCATTGAAATGAAAAATAAACAAACTAAATTAAATTTAAAAAAAAAAAAAGTAATCACAAAACTAGGAAACAGAGGAGCCAGGGTACTTGGGCAGTCTGGCTTAGGAACTCGTAACTTCTATCACTGTTTTAGCATGGTCTGTAGGGAGTTGTGCTACTAACCCAAAGGCCAAGTACCTCTCTGGTACTCAGAATCCACCAGTGATTCTGCAGGAGAAAGATGGTCAACATCCTCTCATGCCATTTAGAAGCTTGGAAACTCAATGGCGCTTAAGTCATGAGTTAGTTCCAACTTGATGACAATGAGAATTTTTATACTGATTAAAAGAGTTCCTAATTAAAAAAAAATAAATTCCTAGGGAATGCATAAAGTTAAGGCTGCTAACCCAAAGGTGAAAGCACAAGGGCACCCAGAGGCATCTTGACAGAAAGGCCTAGTGCTCTATCTACTTCTAAATCATCAACCATTGACAAAGCAAAGTTTATAAAGTTAATGTTTACATCCTAGTTTACTGAGTACCACATTAAGTCTCAAAAGCATGTGAGCAGACATCTAAAAGACAACTCTTGGTGCCTGGTGGCCTAGTGGTAAGGAACTACACTGCCAGCCCAAAGGCACACAGTTCGAACACACCAGTTGATGGGCAACCTCCTCCCATGTAATTTACTGCCTCTGAAAACCTGCTCGAGGATCAGCAATGAGCTGATTACAACTTGACGATATATACCAGCAAATAAATAATATGGCACAAAAGAGAGGGAAGTCAAATACTTAAAGAAACCAGTAAACAGAGCTCATAGGAGTCACTGCCTCTTCTGAAGACTAGATGATGCCCAGCTACCACTACTGACCTTTCTGACCAGGGACACAATTAAAGGTCCCAGTAAGAATAGCAGAAAAATTCAGAAAATGCAAAATGATAAAAAAGAACAGCCTTCCCAAACTGACAGAGATGGAAGGAGTCACTAAGACTACCACCTTAAAATATTTGTTTAATCTAAACACTAAAATAATTCCCAATGGTAATATTCCAGCCAAACGATGATGTGGATGTTTGTTGCTGTTGTTAGGTGCCATCACTCAAACTCGCAGTAATGTTATGTACAACTGATGGAAATTTTGCCCAACCTTAACCATTCTCACAATTTCCACTTGTGCTGCCTGTTGTTTACTGAAAAGGTTGTGACCCTTCAGGGCCTTTTCAGAAGCTATAAATCACAAAGGAGGAGACCGTCCATCTGTCTTCCTGAAAGTAGCTGGAAGATTCAAATTACCTTCCTTTGGATTGGCTGCACAACCTCTTACCGTCAGTCACCAGAACTCTCTACACTATGCTTAAATCCATTAAAAATACAATATTTAGATGCAGTAACTAAGGGAAAGGGGATAGGTGTATTAGAGTCAGTGAGATTGGCTCAGGATAGGGCGGACTTCAGAGCTGTTGTACAAAGAGTTGCGATGAGTTGCAGGAGACTTAACAGCACATAAAAACAACAATAAGATCTCATTAAAATATTAAAAAGCAAGGATGTCTGGTTAAAGTGAAGGTGAGCCTGATACAAGCCACGGTAGGTTCAATCACTTCATAGGAAGTGAGTGCTGGACAATGAATAAAGACTTAAGAAGAATCAACTGAACTGTTGGTGTAGAATGCTGAATACCCCCAGGTATTCAGAACAAATCTAAAGAATAAACAAATCTTCGAAGAAATGCAACCAAAGTGTTCTCTTGAAGGAAGGATGGTAAGACTTATCAGGAAAGGTCAGTGCAAGAAGTCTCTGGAAAAGAACACCATGTTTGGGAAAGTAGAGGATCATGCAGCAGAAAAGAAGATTCTTAATGAAATAGATTGACACAGGGACTGCAACAATGAACATAATTACAGCAGAGACTGTGAGGATAGCACACAATAGGGAAGAGTTTCTGTGTGCTGGTTGTTTTTTTTCTGTGTGCTATTGTACACAAGGTTGTTATGAACTGAAGCCAACTTGACTGCATCCAACAAAAACAATGCAATAAATGCAGATGACTGCAAGAAAATGAATTCTTTTAGGAAATATGAGCACATTTTCATGCATATTTAAATTTTGTCAATATATACTGGTAAATTAATATAAAGTAAAATTCATAATTATAGAAACCAAGGTTTTATGTTAGGAACAGTACATTTTTGTATATATAAAAACATCTAGATCAATCAGAACTTTTAATTCTTTAACTCATGACCCTCTTGGTCTTTTCAAATTTTGTGGTATTTGCAATAGTGGGCACTGTTATTCCTGTAATAATTTTCTACAACCAAGTAGTAATGAAACAAAAGTATTTATTCTGGGGAGAGGGAGACAACATGAATACAAGCAGTTGTCAATGATATGTCACACTCAGTAGGATATGGGTAGTGAGAAACACCATAGCAGACTTTGATTTGAATTCCACAAGTGTATGTGTTCAGTTTCAGGCATCACTTTTCATTATATCCCCTAAAGACACCTCTGAATCCCATTAAGTGGAATCTGGAGATGTGGGAACCTGAAGACTAAAACCAATACATATATCCTGACAGCCATAAACGCAAATTCACTGCAAGAGACTTGTTTCTGACTCACAGTGACCCTCCATAGGGCTTTTTTGTTTTTTGCTGTTTTTTTTAAAAATAATTTTAATGAGCATTTACAGAGATTTTGGATTCCCATTCATTCATTTCTGCACTTCTCTCTCCCCCCAGCCCACCCCACCAGTTCACTCCTCTCTTTCAAAAGTAAAAGAAACACTCCTTCCCTGGTACACAATCCCCCGCACCCCTCCCACCACCCCAAGTACATGATAACCATAATACCCTATCATACATCGCTTTTAAATTATTCACTCCCTCATCTGTTTCAGTGCAGTATATACAATTATCCAGTTTTTCTTGCATGGTGCCACTGTTGTAAAATGGGACTGATATCAGGGTTGGGGTAAGACTGAGAAAAACTGGATAAATTGTGTATACTGCACCTCCATAGGGTTTTAAAGGCTGTAAATCATAAGGAGAAGAGAAAGTCCATCTTTCTCCTAGAAGTCACTGGTGAATTCAAATCAACAAAGAAATACATTCAGCCTTTATGTGAGCAGCACAACTCTACAAATTATACCACCAGATCCCTTGACAGATGATGTTACATTATTCCCATATTGTAAGGTTTTTTTTAGCCTTAGTGGCATAGTGGTTAAGCTCTCTGCTGCAAATCTAAAGGTTGATGATTCAAACATTCCAGTCACTCTGAAGGAGAAAGATATGGGAGTCTGCGTCCATAAACATTCATAACCTTGGAAATGTCATGCGTTAGTTCTACACTGTCCTTTCAAAAAAGTAATTTCCATGGAGTCAGAATCTACTCATAGCTGACCCTCCAGCAGGTTGGTTTTTTGGGCTTTTTTTTTAAAAGACTCTTGTTTTTAACTGTTTTTCTGTTGTGGTTTTTGTTGTTTGGTTTTTGTTTTGTTTTGTTTTTCTCAGTTTACACTGTTTTACCTACAAAGTTTTTTTTCATTGTCCCTCACCTCCCCAACTCACTCCCCTCCACCCATCAAAACATGTGATCCCATAACTATGATTACCTCCCCGCCACCCGCCCATCCCTACCCCTTTGCTACCCATCCCTTAGATCCTCACACATGCTCTACTAGTTATCTATTTCTAAAATAATGCTCTTATACTTGTTTGTCCTTATGCAACTGAGTTAGTTCACTTAACATAATACTCCCCAGTTCCTCCCTAATTAGGTAGTGATTTACAAAATCCGAGCAGGTTTTTAAATGCTGTGAATTGCACATGAAGAGCTGACAATGCATTCAAACTAACCTACCTCTGGGTCAGCAGCACAACTCCCTACAGACTACACCACTAAAGTCACTTAAGTCCAAAGAGCAATTCCACAGCAATGGAAAAAATACACAGTACCCAGCTACCACTACCAATCCTTCTGATTGGGATCACATTAGAAAGTCCCAGACAGAGTGGGAGAAAACTCTAGACATTCAAAATCATAAAAACAACCAAACTTACTCATCTGATAGAAAATGGTGGAACCCCTGAAACTATGGTCCTTAAGACACTCTTCAAAGCTAGAATTGAACTCAAACCCCAGGGATTACTTTTCAGCAAAACAATAGACAGTCCTATAAAGTGAAGACCACCACACCAGGGAGCAAGGTACTCCTAAGTATAATCAACCATATAAGGCCACACAAAGCTAGGAAAGAGAAGAATTAGCAAAGACAAGTAAGTGAAAACAGTGCTGATATATATACTGTGAGATTGTATATAAATTGTTGAAAAGGACACTAACATGTTCTGTAAACTTACACTCAAATAATATTTTTTAAATTTATTTCAACTCTCACTGCTATCAAATAACAATTTAAAAAATACGTACCTCAACTCTCACTGCCATCAAGCTGGAACCAACTCAGAGCTGACCCTCCAGCAGGTTTCTACAGGCTATAAATAGGACAGGAGGAAACTTTCACCCTTGGTGAAGCTGGTGGATTTGAACTACATGTCTTTAGCTTAACACCACAACTTCTGTCCCAATAGGTGAGAAAGAGAGCTAAAGATATAAATAACATTTGCTCAGTCTCTGAAAATATTTCTACAAAAGTTAGTACAGAGATTCAGATCAATGGTTAATGTTACAAACAGGGCGTAAGAGGATCTACACAGAAAACAAAAATTTTTGTCAAATATTTTTAATCTGCTGCCTCAGAACACATCCTCTACAGGAAACCCAACATAGGCGTATGGTCTAAATATCTTTCAAGACCTGGTGAAAGAGTTTTCTTTCTCTGCTTCAAAATAAAAACTTTTTTCAAGCTATGCTAAAAACAAAACAATTTTTAATGAACATCATATCATGATAGTCAGAATTGAAAAGAATGTTTATGATAATAAAAACCCACAAAGATCCTTACTCTTCATTTTTCTTACTATTTTTATTTTTCATTTTTAAAATAAGGGATTTTATAATGGAAGTTTGATAACAGAGGCACTGTCAGTTTAACTGGCTATAAAATACCAAAAGGCTGCCTCGGTCAAAGTCCCAAACAATCACATCCCTGTCTGTCCACACTTATTGCCTCCTCCCTAAATCTCCCGCCCCAAAGAACCAGCATGCTCCCATAAAAGTTTACTTCACAACTGAGGATTTTAATTATTAAACTTTAATAAGCAACACCTCGTGAAATTATTGCCTGCAGACACTGTATCACAAGATTTGCATGTCACAAACTACATTCTGATTTGTGTTTCTCCCATGTTCAGGGGCAACATATCTTGTTTTAGTTAATTCATTTTAAAAAGTTTAAGGATAAAGAAAAGTCAAAAGCTACTTTTAACTGTCCCTTTCTATAAACTCTTTCTCGAAGTAGGAGCAAGTCATTTGTTACTGTACCTCCAATTGTCTACACTGGGTCTAACACACACTTCTTGTTTAATCTGCTTCAAATCATATTAATCTTATCTGTACAGCAGAACAAAATACCGTCTAGTGTTGTCTTCATGGTTATCACTGGTGTATATTTGAGTTCATTATTTCGACAATTATGTCAAGCCACTTCCTTGAGGGGCTTCCTATTTTGGCTGACTCTCTACTTTACAAACATGATATCCTTTTTTAAGGTGTTCTGGTGGTACAGTTCACCTTACAGGCTCATCTACTGTTTGGTCAAAAGTTGAGCCACAGAGGTGAGTTTAGTTCCAGACGCAAAGCATGATGACAGGTCATGGTCTCAGGGAGAGTCCATTCTATTCCCTACAACATCAAGACTATCAGTAATGCATACTCTTGACAAAAAGAATGACCATATACAACTCATTCTTAGGTGCTCCCTAGTACTTTCAACTCACAGCTACCCTATGTGACAGAGCAGAATTGTCTCACAGAGTTGGTATATTGGCTTTTAAAAATTTATTATTATGTTGTAGGTGAAGGTTTACAGAATCAACAACTCATACACAAAATTGTTTCATGACATTGTTGACTTTCCCTACAATGTGTCAGCATTCACCCTGTTTCCACTTTGCCTTCTCTATTTCCATTCTCTGCTTATCCGTAACATCACATCTTTGCTTTTGGGGAAAGATAACCTATTTAGTCTTGTTTACTCTACTTGATTGATAACCTGTAAAGTATTCTCCATCAAAATAACTGGGCAAAAGGTTGAAACTGTCAACTACTTCATTTTACATGGACCCAGCAATCAATACACTTGATACCAGCAGTCAGGTGATCAGGATACATATTGGACTAGTAGGCAGCTCTGGTGGCCTTGTGGCAAGAAGCTGCACTGCTATCTTGAAGGCACACGGTTTGAATCCACCAGCTTCTCAGAGGGAGAAGAATGAGAAATCTCCTCCTATGAGATTAACAGCCTCTGAAAACTCTGTCCATAGGAGGACAGTCAGCTATTGGTCAGTTCCAATTCAATGGTATATAACAACAACACTGCACTGGTAAAAGTTTGCAGTTAGAGAGCTCTCCAAATTACTGAAAAGCAAGGCAATCATGTTAGTTTTAGAACTAAGTGCACTTGATTCAGTCACTTGCTGTGCATCTGACAGCTGGACAAGGAATAAGTATGACAGAAGAACTGACGCTTCTGAACTATGGTACTGGAGAAGAGTGCTGAAGATAATAGAAATTACCAAAAGAACAAACAGACATATATTGGAGAGGATGCAGACAGAGCACTTCTTGCAGGCAAAGATGATAAGGTTTCATCTCGCATACTTTGGACATGTTACTAGGAAGGGCTATTCCTTGGAGAAGGCCATCATGCTTGGAAAGGTGGGGCAAGGGCAAAGGAGAGGAAGAGCCTCAACTGGTGGACTGACACAGTGACTGTCAATGGGCTTGAGTGTGCCAGAGATTGTAAGACTGATGTAAGATTGGCACAGGACAGGATTTAGGTATGCTGCTCATAGTCATACTTGACAGCACCTAACAACAAGAGTTTCCTAGGCTGTAATCTTTACAGTAGTGGGCTAACCTGCAGTCAGCAGTCAAGCAGTAACCACTGTGCCACCAAGGCATTTTACAACTCTAGTTTTTCACTTTTTAATATATTTAAGTCTCTCAAAGGCAAAGAACCAATTCATTTCCCTCCTTTAATATATTTAATTTATATA
>NW_006400013.1:3034336-3044330 GCF_000299155.1 Elephantulus edwardii
GCAGAGTAGAGGGACGGCGCACGAGGGGAAGACCCTCTATGAGGTGGACTGATTCAGTGACTGGGGTAATCGGGATGGGTGTGTCAGAGGCAATGCGACTGGCACAGGATAGAGCAGGGTTTAGGGCTGTTGTACATAGGGTCACTATGAGTCGCAAACGACTCGACGGCACATAACAACAACAATATTGCTTTTATGGGTGGGAATCAACTCCACAGCATCAGGTTTTCATTCTTCACACAGGCCCTGTTTCAAAGCATTAAGTGTTAAACTACTAACCAAAGTTTGCCATTTGAGCCCACTGAGAGGCACCTCAGAAGAAAGTGCTTGCACTCTGCCTCCAGAAGGTCACAGCCTTGAAATGGAACGGTGTTGAACTCTAACATGTGGAGCAACCCAATGGCACATGGTTTGGTTTTACTGGTACTACTCATATAAATGCTGCCCCATCTCATGCTTTCTGGGGGCAAGAGTTAATAATGTGCAGTATTTCCTTTTCAAAAACTCTTACTTTCAAAGTAAATTATGAGTTATTTTTATCCACATTTCTGAAAGATTTGTTCAGTCTTCTTCACTAGGGTCATGCAGTGTGTAGTGGTTGCATGCGATAAGAGCTGCAGTCTGTACTTAAAACATACACTTTAACTATAACAGAAACCACCATCCTTTTCTCATTAATATTATACCTTGAGCAAAACCAAATTCACTGGAACTGAGGTTAAAGAGTAGAACTACCCAGTCTGTAAGGATGTAAATCTTTACAGAACTAAAGATTTTACAGCTATCTCCCACAGAAGGGATGGTATTGTTAGATGCCATTGAGTACCACCCACAGTGATCCTATGAAGGGCTGACCTGAACCTTGCCCTATCTTGTTCCATCCTTATCATCTCTGACACACTCAAGCACTCTGATACTGCTTTAGTCATTATGTCAATGTATCTCATCAGGAGTCTTCCCCTACTTTACTGACCCTGCATCTTTCCAAGGAATAGCTTCACCTAGCTAGCTGCATGTCCAACACAGGCAAGCCCAACCTTCACCATTGTTGCCCTCAAGGAGCACTCTGGCTGCATCTTCTCCAAGACGTATATGTTTGTTCTCTTGGTAGTCCATGGAAGCCCTGTAGGACAGAGTAAAATGGCCTCTACGGTTTATATAGCAACAATCTTAGGGAAGCAGATTGCCTTTTCTTTCCTCCATGGAGTAGCTCCTAAATTACACTCACTCAACTTGCGGTGAGTAACTAACCCACTGAGCCATCAGGGTTCCTATAGGTGCTTAACGGACTATAAAACCCAAAATCAGCTTTAATTGAATCAATTCTTTGGGTCAGTTCTCCTGTGACACTCAATGTCAGAGCAGAACAGTGTTTCAAAGAGTGATCTATGGCTGAAAGCTTGCAAAAATAGATAATCATGCCTTTTCTTTGAGGTTCCTCTAGGTGGATTCAAACTGCTAGTCTTACAATTAATAGCCAAATAACCATTTTCTGCTGCTCTGCACTTAACACTGCTATTAAAATCAAAACTGCTAATTATGATTCAGTCTATGGTCTAGTATAGAAAAATATAGGCTAAAATTATCAACAGGAAATTAGTTTATATAAAAAGCATCTCCTAGTATCAAAAGAATAGAATGGAGAAGGAAAATATTTAATTCAGTAAGATTGAAAATTCTACTTTTATTACTTCTATTTTTGTTATTTCACAATCATTAGTAGGAATTAAATGGCAGACTATAGTAAAAGTCAAAAATTCTATTGTCTACAACTGGCTGTTACAACCAAAACTATGTCTACAGTCTAATAAGAAAAAGAAAATAAATAAAATACTCTGATTAAATGCAATCTTCATTGTTGTTGTTGTTGTTATGAGCTGTCAAGTCGTTTCCGACTCATAGCGACCCTATGCACGACAGCCCTAAACCCTGCTCTATCCTGCGCCAACCTCACCGCCTCTGACACACCCATCCCGATTACCCCAGTCACTGAATCAATCCATCTCATAGAGGGTCTTCCCCTCCTGCGCTGTCCCTCCACCCTCCCAAGCATGATGTCCCTCTCCAAGGACCCGTCCCTCCTGGCAACATGTCCAAAGTATGTCAGACGAAGCCCCAGAATCCTTGCCTCCAAGGAGTAGCTTGGTTTAATCCTCTCCAAGATGAATCTGTTTGTTTTCCTGGCAGTCCATGGTACATTCAGTACCCTTCTCCAGCACTACAGCTCAAAAGCATCCACTCTCCTTCTGTCCTCCCTAGTCATTGTCCAACTCTATGATGCATAACAAGCGATTGCAAAGACCATGGCCTGTATCAGGCGCACCTTAGTCTCCAGAGAGACACTGTTGCTCCTGAGTACCTTAGAGAGGTCCCTAACAGCAGACTTTCCCATCGCGATACGCTTTTTGATTTCCTGACTTCTGGTGCCAAGAGTGTTGACGGTGGAACCGAGCAAACTGAAGCTGTGAACACTCTCAATCCCTTCGTCATCCATCCTGATGCTGCCAATTGGCCCAGTGGCGAGAATCTTTGTCTTCTTGACATTGAGCCTTAGTCCATACTGAAGGCTGCAGTCCTTGACCCTTCGCAGCAAGTGCATGAGGTCCTCCTCAGTTTCAGCAAGCAGGGTTGTGTCATCTGCATAACGCAGATTGTTAATAGATCTTCCACCAATCCTGATGCCACAATTCTCCTCATAGAGAGCCCAGCCTCTCGGATAATCTGCTCTGCATACATGTTGAAAAGGTATGGAGACAGGATGCATCCCTGGTGTACACCCTTCCCAATTTTGAACCATGCAGTGTTACCCTGCTTCTTGGTTTGTTTCTAGCAACTGATTTTTCTTCTATTGGTGACATTTTCCTACTTTTCTGAAGTCTGTTGTTAGGTGCCATCAAATCCAATATAACTCACAGTGACACTATGAACAGCTGACCTGAACTCTCCCTATCCTGTGCCATCCTCATCAACTCTGACACACTAAAGCCCAATGCTAAAGTCATCATGTCAATCCGTGATGTTGAGGGTTTTCTTCTCCTTTGATGACCCTCCATCTTTCCAAGAATGATGTCCCTTTCTAAGGAATAGCCCTGCCTAGATATATGTCCAAAGTATGAAAGATGAAGCTTCAACATCCTTGTCTCCAAGAAGCACTCTAGCTGCACTTTTTCTAAAATAGGTCTGTTTGTTCTTGTGGCAGTACATGGGATATTTAGTACTCCTCTCCAGCAATACAGTCAAAGGCATTAATTTTTCTCCTGTCATTCTTATTCATTGTCCAGCTCTCTGATGCACAGCAGGTGATTGAGAAGAAAGACCAGGGCTTAAATCAGGTTCACATTAGTCTTCAAACTGACATCATTGCTCCTCAGCATTTTGGAAAGGTCCTGACAGTAGACCTGCCCAATGCAATACGTCTCCTGATATGTTGTCTGTTGATCCAAGAAAGATGAAATCACTATGGTAAGAAGTTGTGCTGCAATCCCTAAGACAAATGGTTCGAATCCACCAGTTGCTCCACGGGAGAAAGATAGGCAATCTCCTCCCATGTGACTAACTGCCTCTGAAAATCCACCAAACAGTCAGCTAAGGCTTGGTTCCAACTTGACAGTACCCAACAACATATCACAAGATCCTGACCCAAACTGATAGTCTCAATAATATGCAAGTCTAATTAACACAAAATTCAGAATAGTGATTATCTCTGAAAGACTAGAAAGACCTACAGACCCTTCTGTAAGGTACTGGTAATATTTTATTTTAAAAAAAAGACTTCACCAAAAATGGTCCAACAGTGAAATCCTTTGTTTCTAGGTATTATTATTAGCCTTTTTTTCAAAGAAGTGTTACAGGCAGAAAAATCTAAGCTTGACATCCTCTCCAATCAACTATCAGTAGTGTGAAGTTTAGCAGTAATCTTTTCTGTGCCTCATTGTTTCATCTATGAAATGGGAATAAGTCAGTTTAGTCAGTACTCTAGAACAAGTGCTCATTGCTGTTAGATTATATTCACACTTGCTGAACTGTCCTCTTTGATTTCCCTCTTTTAAGAGTCCAAATTTTGCACATCACCAACAGATTTACCTTTAAATACATCCTGTGAGTCTCAACTCAACTCATTCAATGAGTTTCTATTACCACATCAAATCTAACTTCCTCTGCCAGGCTTTCATTATAATATTCTAGTAAAAGCAGTTTCAATTCTCAATCATTTGCCTAATCAAATCCAATCCACTGTTGTCAAATTGGTTCTGATTCATAGCAACCTTCCACTGAGTTTCCAAGACTATAAATTTTTACTAGACTGTCACCTTTCTCCAGTGGAGCAAACCAGTGGTTTTAAACTGCAGACTTGTTTGATTAGTAGCCCAATACCCGACCCAGGACTCCTGGAATCACGCAGACGGCTTGTTAAAATACAAAATACTGGGCTCTACCTTGGAATTTCCAATTTAATAATCTGCAGCAGGACCTGAAAACTTATAATATTAATGTTTACAGGTAATGAGTAGTCTGCTGGTCAGGAAACCACATTTTGAGAAGAACTACTCTAACGTATGACCCAATTCTGCCTCTTTAGCCTTATTCCTACCTTCTTTCTAACTAGCACATATGGCTTTGATCTAATTAGTCTGCGGAGAGGCTGTGGCCATTTCTCTCTCAGCAAAGGTAATTTGCTGCCCTAAAACACTTTCTTGCCTATCTAAATCTTATCCATCATTTAAGCCTGCAGTCTCAACTCTACCTAAAAGTTACAATGTCTTTAGAAAAGCTTTAAAAAATATAGTTCTACCCCTGAGATTCTGATGCAACTAACTTGGGTAAATGTTCCCAACTGTTTTTAAAGAACAGACAGAGTTGGGGTTACTTTACCTACAAGTTTCTTCTCCTGTCACGGAACTATGAAAAAAGTATTTCATTATCTATCCTCTAAATTTCCATAATGTTACTAGATTATATCATTAAGCTTGCACTAAGTTACATATCGGATTATGTTATCTCTACTTTAATTTAAAGTTATTTATCTTAACTTGAACAGTAAAAGGGCTATAACATCAACATTTATATTCATATAGTATTAATATACTGATGTTCACACTGTTGTAGTTCTGTAATTGTTCCTTAATTGACTGTGGATTGGAATTAGAATTCTGAACATTAAAATATTTTTTTATCTACTACTCAATTCAAGAAACAAATACTCTATTCCTTTTTAATTTTTTTTCCATAGAGTTCTTCGACAATCTTATTTTGCTATGGTTGGTACATCCTTTAGCCCTTTTCCTTCCCCAGTGAATAAACTGGAAAGAAAAATACTAATGTACCTAGATGGTATGGCTTATAATAAAATGATTAATAGCACATAAATGGTTTCACAATTACTTTTTTAGATTAAATGGCCTTTGCTAAATCCATTAAAGATTGTTTCAAAACCATGAAAGAGAATCAAAGCACACACATTTAAAGATGTTAAAGCTCTGAATAGTTCCATGATTTGTTGTCTCAACAGATGTGCATCCTTCAAGCCCTGAATTCACCAGATGCATATTAAATTAATCTGTACTTTCAGTTTTTATATAACACTCCACTCTAGTTTTATAAATACACCACTACGCAAAAGCAGAATTCCATTCTTGCTTTAGGACATTAAATATTGACAGATAATCTCCACTTTGCAAAAGAAATTTAAGACTCATTTAAATGCAATCAAATGTGATTTGCTAAACATAGGCTACATCGTCACCATTATTTGTGAATTTGTCAATTTCTACTATCAAAATGTAAAACAATCAATTTGCTCATAACTGAAGACCAATGACACCTAGTACCAAAAATATATTAGATATTAACTAGAAAATCAACAAATACCTAGATCTAAAGACATACTCTTAATAGTTTATCAGATGACTTATACTTCTTGGAAAACTTACTTCTTATAAAATCACAATTTCTTTACCAACTAAAACGAAAAGATTTAATGTAGATGAATCAGAGATAAGACAGGGAGCAGAGACCTGGGTTTTAGTCTGGTTAATTAACTATTCTCTGCTATAATAGAAAAGCATCTAATTAAACCATCTCCATGTATACTTTTAGCCTTATGCTTCTATGAAACTCAAGAATTGCAAGTATTAACCAGATGGGTCCATTAAATGCAAAGCAAGCCTGGGTACTGATTCATTTAAAGAACGTCTATTTCTAGAGAATTTAAGTTCTTTCATACTTTTCATACTTACCTTAAACGAGAAGGTCTTGAAGGACTTGTTGCAGAGGATCTAGCAATGCAGCCCTAGATATGGATTGCATATCAATGTCAAGAAACAAAGATTCTTACCACTGGACAGATAGGCAACATATGATGGATGGAGAAGAGAATGAAACTGTCAACAACTTCATTTTGCTTGGATCCACAATTAACAGAAGTAAGTAATTAGTACCAGCAGTCAAGAAATAAGGACACAGGGAGCTCTTGTGGCCTAGTGGCAAGAGGCTGCACTGCAATCCCAAAGGTATGCAGTTCGAATCCACCAGGGCCTCTGCGGGAAAAGGTGGGGCAATATCTTCCTGTACCAGTCAGATCTGATTTGATGGTACACAAACACAAAATAAATTAAAAAAAGAAAGAAAGAAGGACACACTGCACTGGGAAAATTGGCACTTAGGGATTTCTCCAAATTACTGAGGAGTAATGATGTCAGTTTGAGAGCTAAGGAGTACCAGATTCGGGCCACAGTCTTTGTGATCATTTGCTATATGAGTCTGAGAGCTGGACAGTGAATAAGGATAACAGAGGAAGAATTGATGCCTTTGAGCTATGGTGCTGCCACCCATGGATGGTCAAAAGAACAGATATGTCTTGGAGAGGGTGCAACCAGAATGTTCTTTGGAGGCAAGAATAATGAAACTTTGGGTACGTTGCTAAGAGAGACTATTTCTTGGAGAAGGAGATGATGCTAGGAAGGGTGCAAGGTCAGCAAAGGAAAAGACCCTTGATCAGGTGGATTGATGCAGTGACTGCCAAAATAGGCTCTTGTGTGTCATGAAGTGTGAGGATGGCACAGGATAAACAGGATCCACATCTTTTGTTCATAGCGTTGCTATGAGTTGTACCCGACTCTATGGCACCTTAGAACAAGAACAAAGAAATAGTTTCTTGATTCTGTTATTTAACCAGGTGAAAAAAGCAAGCAAAATCTACCAAATAGAGTTATTAAATAAATCCTGCAATATATCCTAGATGACTAGAAAATGTGGCATATTACAACATACTGATTAAGGTTAACATGTTTAGAAAACAGGAGGTGTCCTAGAAACACAGAACCAGCGAATGGAAAGCTAAGTTAATGATTTAGGCTATGTTAAGTGTCTCGGGAAAGTTTCTATTACTTTTTAAGATGGTTATTCCTTCTGAGTCAGAACTGGAAATAACAAGGCAACTACAGCAGTGTTCATGTTGTTTCCACCTACTCAATCTCTGCCAGCTGAAATTTCTGGACAGTCTTCAACAAGTGTTAACAGTAAGAAACAAACACTAGAAAAGGAGGCCAAGAAATCTGCACAGTATAGCTGGAAGCCCTGTAAGTTGTGCAAGTGGTGATAGCCCTCAGCATTTAATAACAGTTCAAAATTTCTGGACTTATATCTCCTCTCAAGCCTCATTACCACCTGCAACTGTCAGATGGCTGGCACCACATTTAGCTCACACTCCCTAACGCCTTAGTATTTATCGCAAATGCAGAATTAAGCACTTTTCACTTAACACCTAATGATCTAATAGTAATCTTTTTATTAAAGAACAAACTCAGACTCTAAACAATGAATCTAATTAAAAATGTTATCAAAATCTCATGTAAAATCAGTCCCACAAATTATTTTATTAATTTTGAAAAAATATTTCTTATTTGCTCAAATTCAAAACACTCACTGCCAGAGAGTCAGAATCAAATCACTGCTACCCTCCAGCAGGTTTTCGGGGACTGTATATCACTCAGGAGGAAATTTTCCATCATTCTCCCTCTCAGAGCCACTGATGTATTCAAAACACCAGAAAGTACCACTTTGGGGTTAGCAAACACAACGTATTACCCACTAAACTACCAGAGCTCCCTGCCATATCTATAAGGAAGACTAATCAACACCCTAGGCTATGAGGATGACATAACCTTGCTTACTGAAACTGAGGAGGACCTGAAGCGCTTGCTGTAGAAGGTCAAGGACTGTAGTCTTCAATATGGATTGAAATTCAACATCAAGAAGACAAAGATTCTCACCACTGGGCCAATTGGCAGCACCATGAAGGATGGAGAAGAGACTGAGGTTGTTAACAATCAGAGCTTGCTCAGCTCCACAATCAATACTCTTGGCACCAGCAGTTAGGAAATCAAAATATGAACTGCATTGGGGAAAAAGTGCTCTCAAAGACCTCTCCAGAGTACTGAGAAGCAATGATGTCAGTCTAGTGACTAAGGTACAAGTAATCTAGGATATAGTCTTTGCAATTACATGTTATGGATCAGAGAGTTAGACAATGACTAAGGATGATAGATGAAGAATTGATGCCTTTGAGTGTGGGGCTGGAGAAGTCTTGAATACCATGGATCACCAAGAAAACAAACAGGTCTGTCTTGGAGAGGGTGAAACCAAATTTCTCCTTGGAGGCTAGGATTTTGAAGCTCTGTCACACATGGTCATGTGGTGAGGAGCGAACATTCCTTGGAGAAGGACATCATGCTTGGAAGGGTGGAGGGACTGTGCAGGAGAGGAAGATCTCAGATGAAACAGACTGATACAGTAACTGGGGCAATAGAAGTACTTGTGTCAGAATCAGAGAAACTGACTCAGGACAGGGCAGGCTTCAGAACTATGGGTCCCAGGTGACTCAATAGCACAAAACAACAACAACCTTTATAATAGAGAAAAAACTCAACTATAAGACAATTGGACATTCACATAAAATATCTGCAAATACAACTTACATCTTTCACTAAGATTAACTCAAATGGATCTTAGACGTAAAGGTACAATGCAAAACTCTAAGATATTTAGAAGGCAAACAGGAGAAAAGTCTAAGAGACCTTGGGTTTGGAGATGAGATTTTAGGTAGAATTTCAAAAGGACAATATATCAACAAACAATTTTTAAATTGGAACTTTATTAAAATTAAACTTTCTCTTTGAAAATGTTTTTATTATTAATTTCAATGAAAATTTACAGAAACCTTGGATTTCCATTCATTCATTGTTGCACTTTTCTCCCCTTCCAACCCTCCCCCTAGGACACTACCCTCTTGGAAAAGTAAAAGAAAAATTCTTTCATTGTTTTACATTCCCTCCCCCCAGGTCCATTCCACTATACAGGCTTCGCTCTGGACTCCTGTCATGACAAAAATCTCTAATAATTTTCCCTCTTATACAGTTTTCTCCCTCATCTGTTTCAATGCAGTATACATTATGAGATACTTCATTCAGCATAATGTCCTCCAGGGTCACCCAGTTTTAATAATATTGCATGAGTTCTTTGTTTTTCAATGCAGCATAGTATTCCATTGTGTGAATATACCACAGCTTCTCTGTCCATTCATTTGTTGTTGGGCACTTAGGTTGTTTCCAACACCTTGCTATTGTGAACAAAGCCGCAATAAACATGTGTGTGCATATATCTGCCTGGGTGGCAGTTACGGTCTCTTTGGGGTATATTCCCAGTAGTGGAATTGCTGGGTCAAATGGTATCTCTATTTGCCACTTTTTGAGAAAGCGCCACACCATCTTCCACATTGGTTGCACTGTTTTACACTCCCACCAAGAGTGAATAAGGGTTCCAGTTTCTCCACAACCTCGCCAGCATTTGTTGCTTGCTTGCTGTTCTGTTAAATTTTGCAATTCTGACTGGGGTGAGATGCTATCTCATAGTTGTTTTGATTTGCATCTCTCTTAGAGCTAGGGATTTTGAACATTTCTTCATGTGCTTGTTAGCCATCTGAATGTCTTCTTTGGTG
>NW_006400013.1:3044430-3047396 GCF_000299155.1 Elephantulus edwardii
AGGAGGAGATTGCTCATCCTTCCCCTGTGAGCGACTAATGGCTTTGAACAACATGTCTTCAGAATTGTAGCACAGCTTCTTGCCGCTAGGCCCTCAGAGCTCCCTACTGACACCATTACTCCTCAATAATTTGGAGAGGTACCTTACTGCAGATTTTCCCAGTGCAATACATCTCTTTATATCCTGATTGCTGGTACTAAGGGTAGTAAATGTAGATCAAAGCAAGATGAAGCTGTCAACAGTTTCAATCTCTTCTCCACTCATCATTATGCTGTCTATTGGTTTGTGATAAGAATCTTTATATTTTTTTACATTGATATGCAATCCATCACAAAGGTTGCATTCCTTGAGATCTCTCTCTCTCTCTCAATTTCTCTCTCTCTCTCCACCTTAATCATACTGGAGGAGATTGCCCATGCTTTCATATATATATATATAAAGAACTCTCAACTTCAATAAAACAAACTAACAAATCTTTTAAATGGGCAACAGAGACCCCACCAACAAGGACATAAACATAAAGAAGGATGTGAAAAGATCCCAACAACCGATGTCACTGTTGTTGTTACTGAGTACAGTCAAGTAAGAATTAACCCAAGGCTGACCCTCCAGCAGGTTTTCAGATGCAGTAAATCACATGAGAGGAGATTGCCCATCTTTCTCCCAGGAAGCAGCTGGTGGATTTGAACTGTGTGCCTTTAAGACTGTAGTACAGACTGTTCAAATCCACCAGATGCTCTGCTGAAGGAGGAGGGACAATCTTCTCCTGTACCAGTCAGATCCGATTTGACGGCACACACATAAAAAATAATAACATTTAAAAAAAAAAAAAAAGGATTGCAGTACAGAGTCTTATCCTAGATCACCAGAGCTCCCTATGTCATTGTTGTATACCACTAAGTGGGAACTGATTCATAGGTGACCCTCTGGCAGGTTTTCAGAGGTGGTTAATCACACAGAAAGAGACTGCCACCAGAGCTATGTAATTCCTTATGTGATTAGAGAATTGTTGTTGTTAAGTGCTGTCAAGTTGTACACAACTTACAGAGACCCTATGAATGAAAGACCTGAACATCTGTATAACTTCCATCATTTTTCCAAGTTCATAGGGCTTAAAATAACAGATACCACAAGTTGTTGCTGTTGCTGTATGTACCTTGGAGTTGGAACTGACCCATAGCTGTACCTATTCAAACTGCCTACACTCCCCAAAACAATACTTGTTATAGAGTTGATTCTGAGAAATTTCTGACTTGGCAGTGACTGACTCTGCCTTGGGAAAGTTCTATGGTTATAAATAGGAGCAGACTGCTTCAATTTTCTCCAAAGGAATAGCTACCAAATTCAAACTACTGACCTTTTAGTTAACAAGCCAACACATAATGAACTACAACCACCAAGGCTTCTAATACATCTCTTAAAATGGCTAAAATTTTTTTTTAAAAAACACCAAAAACCAAACACCACCTCGACATAACCAACTGACAATAGCAAATTATTCACTGCTAATGGGAATGTACAACCATTTTAGAAGTAGTCTGACAATTTCTTTCAAAGCTAAATACAGTCTTGTCCTCGCTTCAGCAGCATATACTAAAGCTGGAATGATACAGAGAAGATTAGCATGGCCCCTGCATAAGGATGACATACAAAATCATGAAATATTCTGCATTTTTTTTTAAAAAAAAGCTAAATACAAGGGGAGCTCTGGTGGCCTATTGGCAAGAGGCTGCACTGCAATCCCAGAGGAGCACGGTTCGAATCCACCAGATGCTCTGCCAGGAAAGGAGGGACAATCTCCTCCTGTACCAGTCAGATCTGATTTGACGGTACACGCACACACACAAATAAGAAAATTAAAAAAAATTAAAAAATTTTAAAAAAGCTAAATACAATCTTACCACTTGATACAGCAATAATATTCCTAGGTACTTACCAAAAGAACTGAAAATAAGCCACATAAAAGCCAGCATACAAATGTTTACAGCTGCTTTATTTACAGTCCTCAAAAGCTGGAAGCAAGCAAGATTCCCTTCAATAGGTGAATGGATACAATGGTGCAGACTTCTTATTGTTAGTTACTTTCACTCAATTCTGACTCACAGCAACCCCATGTACACAGAACATAACCGCTCTACAGGGTTTTCAAGGCTGTGACATTTCAGAAGCATACAAACCAGACCTGTCTTCCAAACACCCCTGCATGGGTGCAAATGGTCAACCTTTCAGCTAAGCAGTCAAGTAGGTAACCATATGCGCAACTCAGGGACTCCAAAGTACACTCACAAAAATAGTACTATTCAGTGATTTAAAAAATGAACTGTTAAGTCATGAAAATACAAAGAGGAATCTTAAATGCATACTGATGCGTGAAAAAATTCTAGTATAAAAAGACTATGTACTATACGAATCCAACTAACTATATGGCATTCTAGAAAAGAATGCTATGAACCATAAGGCAGTAAGAGATCAGTGGTGATCAAGGGATTAGAAGAAAAATAATGGATGAATAGGTGAATCACAGATTACTTTTCTCTGTATTTTGTATGAAACAACACGTCATTGTACAACTGTCAGAATCCAACAAAAAAGGTACATGCACACAAAAATAATAAAATTTTAAAAAATCAAACAAAAAAGAATGAGCTCTAATATGAATTATAGACTACTCTTAATAATTTAAAAAATCATTATTTTTGTAGCAAAGATACCACAGTAATGCAAGATACTAAAAAAACAGAATGATATGTGGGTATCAGGAAGTGAAGAGGTATATAGAACTCTATCCTGTTTGGCTTAATTAAATATTCTATAAAGCTATAACTGTTCTAAATTTTTTATTAAAATTTAGTAAGTATCCACACTTATTAGATGGAGGGCTGGTGAAAGGGAGATAGATGTGAAGGGAGGGGGTAGAAGTGGATGGATATCCTGTGGGATCTTGAAGCAGGAAATAAGTGCATAAA
>NW_006400013.1:3048891-3051304 GCF_000299155.1 Elephantulus edwardii
GGATTGATTCAGTGACTGGGATAATTGGGATGGGAGTGTCAGAGCCAGTGCAATTGGCACAGGACAGAGCAGAGTTTAGGGCTGTTGTACATAGGGTCGTTATGAGTCGCAGGCGACTCTACGGCACATAACAGCAACAACAAGTATCCACAACCTCAAGATGTAGATACTGTAGCTTTAATCCATTACTACCAAGCTGATTCCTAGTCATGAGACCTTAGGAGAGGTGTCACAGGAGAACAGTGTTCCAAACAGTACAAAAATGGTAGTAAAGTCAAGAGAAAGAAAAGACATAATACAAAAACATACATGTTCACTGTGAATTGGTATAAACTGGTATAAATTACAGGGCGTACCCAACTTACTACGAAGGGGCTCCATTCGATGACTTTAGACATAAGTTAAATACCTCTATTGTTAAAAAAAACCCCAAAAATATCACCATTATTATCCTTTATTATCAGCATCTTTATACATCCAATATTTATCTTTGAGTCCTGGAAAAATTACATATAACCTACAGATATATTTTAATACCATAGTATAGTAAATATGATATATGAATTCTTTAAAATGTCAGATAGATTGCTCTGCTTTCATGCAAGAGTACCAGAAGAATGTCTACTTGTGTTTTACTCACTATGCAAAGGTATTTGATTGTTGTAGATCACAACAAATTGTAGCTAACACAGAGAAGAAAGGGAATTACAAAACACCTGACTGTGCTCATATGAAACCTATACCTGGACCAGGAAGAAGTCACCAGAACAGAGCAAGGAAACACTGAATGGCCCAAAATTAAGAAAGGAATGCATCAGGGATGTGTTGTGTTTCAATCTATACACAGAACAGATCATCCAGGAGGGCAGACTTTATGAAAAAGAATGGAGAAAGACTGATCAACAACCTGCAATATGCAGATGACACAACTTTGCTCACTGAATCAGAGGACTTTCTGAAGTGTTTGCTGCAGAAAGGCCAAGGACTACAGTCTTTAAAAGAGCTCAATATCAAGAAAACAAAGATTTTGCCATCAACAATAGCAAAGTTCAACAGGGCAGCAAACAACAAATGCTGGTGAGGTTGTGGAGAGATTAGAACCCTTATTCACTGCTGGTGGGAGTACAAAATGGTGCAACCACTATGGAAGGCGATTTGGCACGTTTCCAAAAAGTTGGAAATAGAACTACTATTTGATCCAGCAATGCCACTACTGGGAATATACCCTAAAGAAACCAGAACCAACTATGATATATCATTTACCCTAGTAACAATAGCAAAGTTCAACAGAGCAGCAAACAATAAATGCTGGCAAGGTTGTGGAGAAACTGGAACCCTTATTCACTGCTGGTGGGAGTGAAAAATGGTGCAACCACTATGGAAGGCAGTATGGCACTTTCTCAAAAAGTTGGAAATAGAAATACCATTTGACCCAGCAATTCTACTACTATGAATATACCCCAAAGAGGCCAGAGCTGCCACACAAACAGATATATTCACACGCATGTTTACTGCTGCATTCATTATTCACAACAGCAAAGAGATGGAAGCAACGAAGTGCCCATCAACAAGTGGCTGGATAGAAAAACTAGGGTATATTCACACAATGGAATAGCACACAGCACTGAAAAATAATAATTTCATAAAATATTACACAATATGGGAGACCCTGGAGAACATCATGCTGAATGAAATATCTCAGTCACAAAAGGACAAATACTGCATAACACCACTGTCATAAAACTGGACTCACAAGGGGGAAGTTAAGAAAAGGTGAGAGATAATAAACACTGCATTGGAACAAATGGGAAAAAAAGGATTATTTAAAAGAAATATATGATTAGGCATTGTACATATGACAACAAGTCAGAATAAGAGGCACTGCAAAGAGAAATTGGGGGGGGGATTGTGAAACAATGAATGAATTTTTTTTTTAAAAAAAGCATGAACTGAGGAAGGGGAAATGGAAGGAGATGGGGTAAAATGTAAAACAATGAACAAATGAAAATCTAGCTTTTCTGTAAGTTTTCTTTAAAATTACAATTAAAAGAAAAACTCTTTTAAAAGAAAACGAAGATTCTCACCACTGCACCAGATGGAAGCATCATGATAGATGGAGAAGAGATTGAGTTGTTAGTAATTTTATTCTGCTCAATCTACAATCAACACTCTTGGCACCAGCAGGAAATCAAAAGATGAGTTGCTTTAGGAAAGTCTGCTGACAGGGACCTCTAAAGATTGCTTACAAGCAACGATGTCAGTCTAGAGACTAAGATGTGACTGATCCAGGCCACAGTCTCCTTCTTGCATACTACTATGCATCAGAGAGCTGGACAATGACTAAGGATGACATAAGAAGAATTGATGCCTTTGAGTTGTGGTGCTGAAGAAGAGTACTGAACATACCGTGGAC
>NW_006400013.1:3053559-3056610 GCF_000299155.1 Elephantulus edwardii
TGCAATTGGCACAGGACAGAGCGGAGTTTAGGGCTGTTGTACATAGGGTCGCTATGAGTCGCAAGCGACTCGACAGCACATAACAACAACAACAAGAACATGAATGTAGAGCACACTCAGAGAACAAACGTCTCCTTAACCTCTTTTTACAGGTTAAGAAGGATTTAGGATGAATTAACGAATGTTGTTGTATCAGTAGTCTATGCGGCCTTTTGGTAGTCATTAGAGATGTAGCATTTTGTTAGACTTACCCCAGCAGTCAATGGACTGTACTGCACAAAGTTTTCTTACGTGGCAAGGGCAGCCACTATCTCTCCACCCAATTTATCTGGCCAAGGCTAAATCCAACAAAATATCTCCTACCTTCACTGTGATGGGTGAGAGGTTTTTCAAGATTAGTTTCTATCCTTAACACCCAAGTCTCTGCCATAACTACACTGCCCACCCCTAGAGCTTCAAGTAAGGGAGAGACCAGAACAATGCAGGCTGTTTTCCTACCTCACTAGAATATTTCTGCCATAGTACAAGCATGTTCTCTTCTACCCAGATGGCTCCCCTTTCAGGACATTTCTACAATATCATACTAATTCTCTACAGTTTCTCAAAGATGCTGCTGTTATGTGCCACTGAATTAGAATCAACTTATAACTGACTGTTGAGCGGGTTCACAAAGCTATAAATCACACGGAAGACTGTCATCTTTCTCCTGCAGATCACATGGTGAATCTGAACGTCTTGCCTCTGGATTGGCAGTGTAACTCTTTAAGACTAGGCTACCATGGTGAGCTCTGGTGACCTAGTGGCAAGAAGCTGCACTGCAATCCCAGAGGCAAGCGGTTCGAATCCACCAGATGCTCTGCTGGAGAAGGAGGGACAATCTCCTCCTGTACTAGTCAGATCCGATTTGACGGTACACACACAAAAAATAAGAAAATAAAATTTAAAATATTTAAAAAAAAAAAAGACTAGGCTATCAGACCTCCCTTATGGTCCAACTGGTGAATGTGAACGTCTTGCCTTTGGGTTGGCAGTGTAGTAACTCTTTAAGACTAGCCTACCACACTTCCTTTACAGTCCCTGCTAAGTACTAGCAATATAACCTCAATAAGTAATCAGATTTTCCAGTTCAGTAAATCCAAAAGCCTGTCTTCAAAATTTATCAAGAACCCAACTGAAAAGTGCCAGGGATGAATACTGTGAACTATTTGGTACATATTTATATGGAAAATGTAACTAAAGACACATGAGTAAGACACAACCCTTTGCTGGAAAAAAAAATTAATAGACTTAAAGATACCAATCATAAAGCCTTAGCAGAAGCTTCTCTTCTGGTTAAGTAAAGCATTATCAAGTGAATAAAGATGTTCATGTGCATTTCTGTTTTAGCAATGTATACCCACAAATGGAAAATGATAAATATTTCCGACAAAAAATTATTTTGTGCACATTAACAATTAAATATGTTTTTCATATTGTTTGAAAGAACAAAACCTGTAGTCACTTTTGGTGTAATTTAATACATTAAAAGTTTATTTCTTTGTTATCTGTTCACTGATACAGATAAAATTATATAACTAAATCAATTTAAGATTTTTCTGTTTGAAAAATAATCTGGTGAAATCAAAGCTACAAATATGAAGGGGGTGGGAGAATAAGGAACCTGAAACAGATGGTCTATCTCTAATGTTCTTCCCTGAGTCCATCTTGAACACAATCCCCATAATGTCAAACCCAATTTAATTCTCCAAATAAGTAATTACAAAATTTTAAATAGTAATTCTGAAATAAGTTCATTCTTTCTTTCCCTTCTTCCCCATTTCTCAAAGGCTTTGTAAGCAGATACAAGTTAGATGATGAAAGAGGAAAACTAACTTTCTCAAATTGAAAAAAAAAATCTTCCAGGAAAATCTGCTTCCATTTATCTAAAGCCACTAATGCGCTTCTATCAAGGTTGCGAATATCAAAATGTATGTGACAGCTTTTTTCTCTGTGTTCAATGACGATCCTTATTAGAGATCAAATTTTGTGTCTATTAAGAAAAAATGAAATAGAAGATCTGGAAAAATACTTATTGGTTTCAGTAGAAAGACAGCACTGCTGAACATCCATATTTTAATTTTTACAGTAACTCTTTCCTAATTTTGTCAGCTTCTATAAAACTAAATCCACTTTGTTCATTATATGATTCTAGCATATTTCCTAGTGATTCCTAAAACTTTCTAAAGTCATTCAAGGCACAGATACAAAAGGAAATTTTGGTCCTTTTTAGGCTGCCAGACAAGCAAATCCCATAACTGACAACTGCAAAGATTCTTGAAATAAAGATCTTTCTACAAGGACCTGTCACTTTTGGCCACGTGCCCAAAGTTAGTGAGAGAGAACTTCAAGATCCTAGTCTCCAAGGAGTAACTTGGTTTCACCCTGTCCAAGACAGACTAATTTGTTTTCTTGGTCGTCCATGGTACGTTCAAGACTCTTCTCAAGAACCACAACTCAAAGGCATCAATTCTTCTCTGTCATCCTTAGTCATTGTCCAGCTCTCTGACACAGAGTTCCTCAAAAGTTTAAATACAATTAGTACTGTTGTCAGGAGCCATCAAGTCGAGTACAACTCAGAGACCCTATGAAGAACAGATCTGAACCCTGTCCTATCCTGTGCCTTCCTCATTATTTCAGACATACTTTGTATTTCAGTCCATTGCAACAGTCACTATGTCAATTCATCTGACTGAGGGTCTTCCTCTCTTTTAATGATCTTCTACCTTTCCAAGCATGATATCCCTCTCCAAAGAATAGCCTTTCTTAGCAACATGCCCATTATAAGTAACACAGGTCTCAGCAATCACACAATTAGAAATTGAATTATGTCCCTCTAAAATAAATGTTGTAAATCCTAAGTAATCTCCATGTCTGTGTTACAAACCCAGTTAAGAATGAGTTGTCAGCGAGCTCTGGTGGCCTAGTGGCAAGAAGCTGCATTGCAATCCCAGAGGTATGCAGTTTGAATCCACCAGATGCTCTGCTAGAGAAGGAGGGGCAATCTCCTCCTGT
>NW_006400013.1:3056790-3058095 GCF_000299155.1 Elephantulus edwardii
ATTAGTTTTAATAAACATTTACAGAGATTTTGGGCTTTCATTCATTCATAGTTGCACTGTTTTCTCCACCCTCCTCCCCAGTCCGTTCTTCTTCCCCCCCCATGTCTGTTTTAACTGTCCAATTGCCACAGTGCTTGTCAAAGCCAGTTTTGATTAATCTCCTTTGTCAGTGTCTCCCTTGCCATTCCCTATCACTCCTCTTATTTCTTGAGTCAATTTCTTTTGAGATAGATTAAATATGCAAGTAAAGTAGAGAAGAGAGGAAGAGAAAGGCAAGCTAAGTGAAGACTGCTAGAAAAAAGCTCAGAAGAGACAAAGACCTTCCTTCCTCCAGAGATGACAAGAGAGAACGCAACCCTGGAATTACTTCTACTCTCTCAAACTGTAAGAAAAGTAATTTGCTTGTTAAGGCTAGCCACTTGACATATTCCTGTTACTACATGACTACATAACTAAGTCAGAATTTAGTAATATAAGAGTGGGGTGCTACTCTAACAGACACTTAAAATGAGGAAGTGGTTTTGGAATTGGGTAACGGATAAAGGCTGGAAGAGTTTTAAGGTGTCAAATAGTAAACACTTAAATTCCCCTGAAAATATTATTGGTAAAATTACAGATGTTAAAAGCAATTGAGGTGAAGGCTCAGAAGAAGAACCACAGAGAAAGTCTCTATGGTCCTAGCAAATAATGGTGCTAGAAATGTGGTTATTAAAGGTACAACTGGTGACACTTTAAAAGAAAACGACGAACATAGGATTGAACAAAGGAAGAAAGGAAATGCTTTTTTAAACAGGGGCAAGGATCTTGTTTGAATTATATTTAAATGTCCAATCTTCCAAGAAGTTTTCAGAGGCTATAAATTGTCAGGAGAAGATTGTCCATCTTTCTGAACCACCAGGGAGGCACTGCCTTTGCGTCAATATTTGGTAGAAGGTGATGAACATGTGGTAAACTTGGACCCCTGGCTAAAGAGACTTGTATGCAAGATCATAAATGGACCAATCACGTGGTTTATCCTTGACGCCTCTTGTAAAATTCAAAATGAACTGGACAAATTGTAAAGATCTGGAAAATTCCACTGTAGAAAGCATAAAATCCTCACTAAGACTTTTGTTAACAAGACTAAGCCTGTGATTGTTGGATCTAAACAACTACTACCTGGTGAGGTTGTGGAGAAACTGGAACCCTGATTCACTGTTGGTGGGACTGTAAAATGGTGCAACCCCTGTGGAAAGCAGTATGGCGCTTTCTCAAAAAGTTGCAAATAGAGATACCATTTGACCCAGCAATTCCACTACTGGGAAT
>NW_006400013.1:3058950-3077997 GCF_000299155.1 Elephantulus edwardii
GAATAGTGCAACAATGAATGAATGGAAACCCCAAATCTCTGTAAATGTTTATGAAAATTAATAAAATATAATTATAGAAAAAAAAATAAACAACTACTACCACAGAAAACACACCACCTCAGACTAAAGAAGAAAAAGAAAGGACAAAAGCAAAGAAGATGTATACTTCTTAGAACTCAGCAGTCAGGAAATAAGCCAAAGGAGCTGCATCTGTTGTCCTCCAAGAACAGAACAGGACCATCCCTAAAGAATTTGGAGATAACAGGACTGTTGGAAGGCACATGAGAAGCAGGGCACACTCAAAAATCTGGTCCAAAGGTATTTTTCAAAGTGATTTTGGAACTACCACAAGTGCTAGAGGAACAGAGTTGCTCAAAACTCAGGAAGGAGAACTGACACGCCAATGGGCCTGGAAGTGAAGCTGAAGGCCAGGGCTGAGGCCTCTCACCATAATCCAGAGAGCAGGGTCAACACTCAGAGAGTAGATGGTATGTATGCCATTGGAATGGACAATTTTATAGTGTAAAATACTATCTTCAATCCTTGAGGCTCAAAACTCAATACCAATTCTTACTCATTTCAACACTCCACTGGACTTCCAAGGCCATAAATTCTTTCTCCATAACTATTTAATTCATTTGCTTAACAAAGCATTCAAGAAGCTGGACTGTATGAAGACTGTGGCATCAAGATTAAAGGAAGACTTATCAACAACCAACCTATATTATGTAGATGACACAGCTTGCAGAAAGTTGTTGTTGTTGTTAGGTGCTGTCAAGATGAGCACTACTCATAGCAACCCTATAAACAGAAGATCTGAACTCTATTCTATCCTGCACCATCCTCATACTTCTCTGACACACAAGAGCCCACTGCAATTCACCTGGTTGAGGGTCTTTCTCTCCTTTATTGACCCTTCACCCTTCTCAGTATCATGTCCGTCTCCAAGAACAGCACCTCCTAGCAACATGTATGTGAGGTTAAGCCTCATCATTCTTGCTTCCAAAGAGCACTCCAGCTGCACCCCTCTCCAAGAAATATTTGTTCATTTTCTTGGCCATCCACGGAATGTTCAGTGCTCTCTTCAACACCACAGCTCAAAGGCATCAATTCTTTTTCTGTCATCTTTAAACATAGCTCAAAGTTAAAAGGACTTAAAATGCTTCCTGCAGAAGATGAAAGACTATAATCTTCAATATGGATTATGCTGCAACATCAAGAAAACTAAAATCCTCACCATCTAATGGAAAAAAGATTTGAAAAACTGTCAATTATTTCATTTTAGATCCACAATCAACTCTTTGGTACCAAAAGTTAAGAAATCAAGTTATGTCACAATGGGAAAATCTGCTGTCAAGGACCTCTCTACAGTGCTAAAGAACAACGATGTCAATTTAAAGACTAAGGTGTACCTGCTTCAAGCCATTGTTTTCAATAACTTAGCTCTACATCTGAAAGTTCAACAATGAATAAAGATAACAGAAGAATGAATGCTATGAGTGGTGGTGTTCCAGAATAGTATTCATCATCCCCTGAACTACCAAAAGAACAAATAAATATGTCTTGAAGAAAGTACAGCTAGGGTACTCCTTATAAGTAAAGATGGTAAAACTTCATGTCACATACTTTGGGCATGTTGTTAGGAGTGGCCAATTCCTGGAAAAAGTCATTATTTTGTGAAAAATGAAGAGTAAGCAAAAGAGAAGACTTTCAACAAGATGGACTGAGAAAGTCACCTAACGAAATAGTCACTCAAACAATGGGCTCAAGTATGTCAGAGATGACGAGGATAGCACAGGTTAGAGAGATTCAGAGCCCACTGTTCATAGATCACAAGTCGTAGTGGGACTCAACAGCAACAATAACAAATCTTCACAGGATGAGATTGCTCATCTTTCTTTCCAGGAGCTGCTAGTGTATTTGTACCTGCTAACCTTTCTTTCAGTTAGCATTGCAAAACATAAGCACTACAACCACTACAGCTCCTTGAGAGGTGGATTGATTCAGTGACTGGGGTAATCGGGATGGGTGTGTCAGAGGCAATGCGATTGGCACAGGATAGAGCAGGGTTTAGGGCTGTTGTACACAGGGTCGCTATGAGTCGCAAATGACTCGATGGCACATAACAACAACAACAACAACATTTGTAATAGAAATATCTACCTTGAGCCTGATCTATCCTTATATGTTGAAACGAGGTACTTTTTATTTTAGGTTTCCCACATTTGCAGATGAAAAGGAATTTAGTCCCAGGACTGAATAAGCCTAAAGTCTTATCCGTACTTGATTAACATGATTTTAGATGAGATTCTGAACTTAGAGTTAATTTACAACTTTCGTGATGATGAAGTAAAGTAAATGTTCTGCATGTTGCAAGGACTTTTTAGGGTAGTCCAAAGGAAAGACTATTTAAATTTAATTATGTCCCTAAAAAAATAATGTTCTGTAAATCCTAACCTCTGCGCCTGTGGTTATAACCCAGATGGAACTAGGTTGTTTTGTTAATGAGGCAAGATTAGTGTAGAGTTATTTTGAGTCAATCTTTTTTGAAATATAAAAGAAATTAGCCAAGTGAGCAGAGTAGAGATTGACGGAAAGAGCATACAAGTCACATGAAGACTGCCCAGGAGCAGAAGCTCAGAGATAAGGACCTTATTCCCAAAATGACAGAAAAGAAAGTCTTTCCCTAGAACCAAAACAGTGAATTGGGAATTCTAACCTTCTAAACTGTAAGAAAATAAATTTGTTGTTGATGCTATTACTTGTAATATTTCTGTTATAGAAGAACTACCAAGACAATATCCAAAATTTAAAATTTAAAATTTTGAAAACAAGAATACACACATACACCTGTATACCAATGTCCCTGAGGACATTACTCACAAAGAGTGAAAACAAACTAAATGTCTATCAACAGATAAATGAATAAATAAAACATTGTCTATACAGACAAACCCAAAAACCCAGTCATCAAGATGATTCCAGCTCATAATGACCCTCTAAGAAAACTGCCTCATCACTTATCAAGAAACACAAATCTTCACAGAACAAGCCTATCACATTTTCAAACCATAAACCTTTTGATGAACAGCTGAGTGTTTACTGTACTACTTCACTTTCTGTTACATGCACACACTCTCACTGCCAAGTAGTCAACTCTAACTCAGGGCAACCCATTGGATAGAGTAAAACTGCCCTATCAGCTTCCAGGACTATAAATATTAATGGGAGGAGAGAAGTCATTTTCCCTTGAAAAGAGGATGTTGTTGTTGTTGTGTACCAGAGTCACAAACTACCCACAGCTGACCCTTCAGCAGGTTTTCAAAGGCAGTTAATTGCATGGGAGACTGCCCATCTTTCTTGCCATTAGGCCACCAGAGCTCCCTTAAAAATAGTGGGTTGACATCTCACATCTGTTAAAAAAGTACCACCGAGGTGGGCTGAAATGACAGTGTTTGAAGCTCCTTGGGTGATTCTTCTGTGCTGTCAAGTCTGAGAAGAGGAGCTTCAGCCCAGGCCACCCAGGCCATCTGTGAGGATCATCAGGAACAGGACCAGAGGTAGTGCCAGCTTCACACCATGGAAATCACAGAGCCACACAAAGTCCAAGGGTGTCATCTAAGAGGAAAGTGCACCCCACAGTCGTGCTGTCTTCAGATCCAGAGCCTGCTGTCATCTGCAACTGCTGGACCACGAATGGGCTAATTCACAGTTTCACGTATCCGCCCTTGTCATGTTACCTGCTCATCCATTTCTGCTCTTTGAAATTGGCATGATCTTTTTATGGTTCTGTCCTTGATCTGTCATTAAAGAAGATGAAGCTGGTGCCCTACTACAGATGACTCCCTCAGAGCTGTACCTCTGCTAGGCTCCTTGCATATTCATTATCATCCAGTCTACCGTGCATTCTTATACCATCACTTACTGTGTTTTGTACCAGGTGGTGGATTCTGAAATAAACAAGTACACTGAAAAAAAAAAATAGTGGGTTCAAACAGCCAACTTTTCCATTAACAGTCTAACACTTAACCCACTGTGCCACAGGGTTCCTTACTGAACACCAAGGCTCCTTATACACACAACAGATTACTCAGCTATATAGTGAAATCCCAGAACACTTGATCGTGCTTATGTGAAACCTACACTTGGATCAGGAGGCAGTCATCAGAGTAGAGCAAGCAAACACTGCATGGTTCAAAATTGGGAAGGGTGTACGCCAGGGATGTGTTCTATCTCCATACCTTTTCAATCTTTACGCAAAACATAACATCCGGGAGGCTGGACTCTGTGAGGAGAAATGTGGCATCAGAATTGGAGGAACACTCATCAACAGTCTGCATTACAAAGATGACACAACCCTGCTTACTGAAACTGAGGAGGAACAGAAGCGCTTGCTGCAGAAGGTCAAGGACTGCAGCCTTAAATATGTCTTGAAGCTCAACATCATGAAAACAAAGATTCTCACCACTGGGTTGACTGGCAACATCATGGCTAATGGTGAAGAGACTGAGATTGTTAACAGCTTCAGTTTGCTGTTTCAAATTGGCTCCACAATCAACACTCTTGGTATTAGCACCCAGGAAATTAAAAATGAATTGCATTAGGAAAGTCGGCTGAGTACTGAAGAGCAACGATGCCAGTCTAGAAAATAAGGTGAGCCTGATCCAGGCTATGGTCTTCACAATTACTTGCTGTGCATCAGAAAGCAGGGAAATGACTAGGGATGACAGAAGGAGAGTTGATGCCTTTGACCTGTGATGCTGGAAGAGTACTGAATATACCATGGAATGCTAAAAGAACAAACAGGTTCGTCCTAGAGAGGGTTAGACGAGGCTGCTCCTTGGAGACAAGGATTCTGAAGCTTCATCTGACATACTTTGGGCATGTTGCAAGGATGAACTAGTTCTTGGAGAGGGACATCATGCTTGGGAGGATGGAGAGACAGCGCAAGAGAGGAAGACCCTAGATGAGATGGACTGATTCCGTGACTGGGGTCATGGAGGTAGGTGTGTCAGAGACAATAAAGCACGAGATAGAGCACGGTATAGGACTACTGTACACAGGGTCACTATAAGTTGCACACAACTCGACAGCACATTAACAACAATAGAAAAATATGGTTTTGAAACACTAAAATACAACGTGGATCAATCTTGAAAACACTGTTGTTTTCTAATGCCACTGAGTCGACCACCACTCATAGCGAAAACTATGAACAGCAGACCTGAATCCTGTGCCGTCCTCACCATCCTTGATATACTCAAGCCCATTTATGAAGCCATTATATCAATCTACCTTGCTGAGGGTCTTCCTCTCTTTTGCTTACCCTCTACCCTTCCAAGCATGATGTCTTTCTTCAGGGAAAAGATGTTATTCCAATTATTTGAAATATCTAGAATAGTCCTAACTGCCTTCCAGAGGGTTTCAGAGGCAGTAAATTATGTGGGAAAAGACTGCCTATTTATCTGCCAAGGAGCAGCTTGTGGATTCAAACCACATGCTGTGGGTTGGCAGCATATCTCCTTACCCATTAGGCCACCAGAGCGTTTCTATTAGGTGTTTGGTGCAACTGAGTTGGCCACGAGTCACAGTAACCCTATGAATAGCAGACCTGAGCATACTGCCCTATTTTGTGCCATCCTTACCATTCCTGATATACTTGAGTCCACTACCATAGCCACTGTATAAGTCTAACTCACTGACGGTCTTCCTCTCTTTTGCTGACCCTAAAAGACTGGCACCTCCTGATAACATGTACAAAGTATGTGAGATGAGGTTTCATCATCCTTGCCTCTTAGGAGCACCCCTAGTTGCACTTTCTGCAAGACACAGTTGTTTCTTCTTTCAGTAATCCATGAGATATTCGGTATTCTTCTCCAAGGTACTGTTGTGGTGGCAGTGGTGTACTGTCAAGTCAGAACTGACCCACAGCTGCCCTCCAATGGGTTTTCAGAGGCAGTAAATTGCACAGGAAGGGACATCCTTCTCCTGTGCAGCAACTGGTGTATTCAAACTATGTGCCTTTGGGCTTGCAGCAAAACAGTAAGCTATTATCTCACCACAGCAACAATAGCAAACTTTAATAATAATAAATTCAAATAATTATGTAGAGAAACTAGGACTCTCATACACTACCAGTGGAACTATAAAAGCTGCAAACAGAAATACCATTTGATATAGCACCACTACTAGACATGTATCCCAAAGAAATTAAGAGCTGTGACAGGAGCAGGTACATGCATACTGTGGTCACAGCAGTATTATTTAAAATTACAAAGAGAGGGAAACAACTCAAGTGTCCACTGACAGAGGAATGTATAAAGAAACTAACTATACGAGATAGCATGTATACAAAATGGAATACTAAGCAACTGTCAAAAATTATGACATGCCACATTAACTCGGCTAAACCTAAAGAACATTACACTGAGTGAAATAAGCCAGTCACAAAAGGACAAATATTTTGTACAATTCCACTATTACAAAAAAATAAGGTTTACACACAGAAAGAAACTACCAGAAGAGGGGTAAGGAGAAAGAGAGATATAAAAATCAGTGAGTAAGAGAAGACACATATCAAGATGAGTGGAGAAAAAGCAATATATAATGAGATGATCATCACAATTTTAAGAAAAGTTGAAATTTACTGATCACACTGAGACTAAAAGATTCACCAGAATTATACGTCACTGTGAAATACTACTCCAAAAACCTTGAACTAACACTACTCTTCTCACGTTACCTTTAAGCTAAATTACAGATTGGCTCATAAAATAAAGAATATTGCCAGCAAATACCACGTATCTTCAAAATTTATCTATGTGAAACCAAATGGTCAACAACTACTCTGAAGCAAAGATGAAAGGTAAGAGAACAAGAAAACCAGATTCTTGGAAATGAAACATTCAAAGTGGAATTAATGAGAACTTTGACACATTGTGAAAAATGCAATCAAGGTCACTAAGCAATCTGTTTAACAATTTCAATAGGAACATTAATTTGCCGTGTAAACTGTCATCAAGAATACATTAATGTAAAAAAAAATACATTAATGTAATGAGTAAAAACATTTTTAAAAGCTGGAATAGCAAATGTTTTATGTTAAGTATATAAGAATACAAAGTTTATATAGAAAAAAATTATAAAGCAAAACAAAGCAAAAAGTTTAGATACATATTGGCTTGGGTTGAGACTGTTGTTGTTGTTGTTGTTGTTGTTGTTTGGTGCCGTCAAGTCATAGACGACTCATAGCGACCCTATGAATGAACAGCCTGAGCACCATTCATAGACGTTCCGGAGGCAAGCCATTTCGGAAGTGGATGCCGCTCCTGCTTCCAGGCTTGATTTAGTCAGGAAGCTCCAGCCAGCACTGTCCACCATGGGTACCCATTACCACGACTGGCACATCACTGTCACAGTCTTCAGCATCACAGCAACCACGCGTTACCTCTGTGCAGCAACACACATACCAGTGCTATACCACCACCATGCTCCTTCTGGCAAGGAGAACTTCCCAAGGGTTGAGACTAGGATGTGGTTATTAGTCATGATAGAGTGTGAGCTGATTGGATTGGCCGCCTATTTAAAAAGGCTTTGGGCCTGAGGGCCTGCGGCCCAAGGGCCTGTTTTTAGTGGATCTCCCAAATAAAACAGGCTTGGAAGCAGGAGTGGCATCCAATTCCAAAATATGGTTGCCTCCAGAAACTCTATGAACTTGGAGAAAAGATCAAAGTTCTGTGTTAAAGACTTTCGTTCATAGGGTCACTATGGGCCATCTATGAGTCTGCGACTCATCTACAACTCTATAGCACTTAACAAAAACAACAAAGACTTAAAAAAATTTTTTTATTATTAATTTCAATGAAAATTTAGAGACTTTGGATTTCCATTCATTCATTGTTTCACTTAACAACAAAGACTTCATACTCTCAACAAAGTAATTTGAATAACAGAATAGGCTTACAAAAAATAATCTGTAACTATGGCCAAATTTCAACTCTGTTTAAAAGATGGACACATGGGGAGAAATACATTTGAATATTTGAAATACATTTTAAATTTTTCTCAATTTTAGGCACGTATCTATAAATCGCTCTAAAACCATTTAAAAATTGATATTGAATTGCAAACTTTGCAACCATTTCTTTCTCTCCCTCACACATGTTCACTCATGCACATCACTCTGCAAGAGAAGCAAGCTAATTGATTTTTGTCCTTTATCTAAAAGTACATTCTAAAATTTAAAATAGTAAAAGTTTATGTAAAAAATAAACCGATTAGCTGAAAAACTGATATATTATTTACATAAAAACTGCACACATAAACCTGTTTCTTGCTTTTACTACTACATTCTGGTTATAAATTACTTAAAGGCAGAAATTAATTCCATTTTCATTTATTTTACAAAATATAATATATACTAGCAGTTCTATAATCTTTGTTACTAGTTTAAATCTTAGATGAATCATGCTATTGTTGATTTTAAAATTAAAACACAATTGTTTTCTACTTTATGCTCCAATTTGAATTCTCTTCAAAGGGGCTTTAAGGTTAATTAAGAGATGCATATATTACTTTAAAATGTTTTTGTTATCAACCGATACTGGATAGACCATAAATTACCTTGGTCATTTCAACAAGTGCACATATTCTGCTTTATTACTACAAATTTTAAGTAACCTCTGATACTTGAATTTCATAAGACAAGAAGCCAATGAAAGTCTCCTCCCATAACGCTGTCTCAGAATATTATAATTCAATTCACTTCCTATCTCAACCATGTTCCACAAAAGTGTTCTACTATCAACGGCTTAATTCACTTTGCAAGTCCAAAGTGCTTATGTTTAAAATGGGCTGTTGTTTCAATACATTATGCTTTTTGATACTGTTAAGAATCATGTTTTACTTATGAGGAAAACTGAGGGCCTGGCCGACTTGCCCAAGGTCAACAGCTAGCAAGTGGCATAGCCTGGGCTCTATCCCAGATTTACCTTCCTCAAAGCCAGTACTTCTACATGACCAATTAAATCCTTAAACGATTAAGAGGCAGGCTCAATAGCAGAAAATCTGGTCTCTCCGAACGTTCACAGATCTATTCTGGGACATCTATCACCACAAAGTACCTAGCAATTCAGTCACTGATTGAAATATAAATGAAGAGGTTCTTTCTGCTTCATTTAAACTAGGGCAGGTTTACTGGCAGGTAAGAAAGAGGCTGAAAAAGACTTGCCTCAACATGTCTCGCCTAAACCTCTATATCCATACGGTTCCTTTAATAAATAAATTTACCATACAGGCTCTTCCTAATAGTTTGATGTTTTACAGAAAGCACTTTTCTAAAGCAATTTATACTAGACTTAACAGCAGGTTGAGAGACTCGAATACACCATTCTGACACTTCCCGTTTATCTAAAGAACAATTTAGGGGCAACAAACCCTCTTTGACACTGTGATGCCTGCCCACTTGGGGGACATTGCTCCTATAGGACGCCGGGTGATGGGAGCAGTAAAGGAAGTGGGGGAAGCGCACGGAAGTTGGGTGGAGGGAGGTCCCCGTACCCATTCCTCTGCCCTACCTCTTGCCAAGGGCGGCTCCCCGTGGTGCCCAGTGACTCGAAACCCCCCGCGACCCTCGAAGCTCAGTTGTGACCGAGTGGCTTGGGAAGAGGAGGCCAGCAATGAAAGCAATGGCTTGCTCCAATCAAATAGGCGAGATCTACGCCGTGCTTTTTAAGCTGGGGAGGATGCTTCTTCCCCCTTTCAGAACAAGCGCTCCCGGAGGCAAACTCCCCGTATGCACGGGCCGAAGTCTTCTACTCCAAGGGGGCGACTCCGCGGTCTGCCTAGACCCTGCCACCCGGAACTCTTCCGCCTGGGATGTCTTCAAGCCCCTTCACTCTGCCACCGTAACCCTCCTCAGACACATACGTCGGCCTGCGCCCCACCCGGGGTCGCACCGTCCCCCTACCCAGACACCGGGAAGGGCCCCCCAACCAGCTTCTACAGACAACACACTCCCTCAGATTCCACCTTCTCGAGCCCCGTCGAAGAGTGTGGAGTGGGTACCTGGTCTGGTCGTGCTCCCAGGCTCAGGTGCGGCGGGCGCGGTCCCCTCTCGGAGGCGCGGAGTGCTCTCTACCCACCCGTAGCGGCTCCTCTTTCCCAAGAGCGGGAGGGAGGAGAAGCGCCGGAGGGGAGGGGGGAGGTAGGGAGCTCAGGGGCGGCAGGATCCGAACCGGAACCGCTAGCACTGACTCCGCCCACAGTCCGAAGCCCGCAGAGCACCAGATAGGACAAACGGAGACCCGGCAGGGAGAAATACACACAACCATTTCCGGGTCATCTCTACTGCGGCCCCTCCTTAGCAACCGCGTGGGGTTGCTAAGCGGAAGTGCCTTCAAAGACTCCCACCTCCTTAGCTTCAGAGACTGTGAGGAGGTAATAAACGATGGGGTGCCTTCCCCTTTAACAGCACCCCCATATTTTCTGCTCTAGGTCTTCAGTTGAGCACACGCTTATGTTACAGTCGTGGAACCCCTCACGTTTTTCCCTTCCACTGTACCTTCTCTGCGGCCGTATATACACGGCTTTCTCTTGCCCTGAATCCCGAGCTGATCTAGTGACTCCTTCTAAGGCTTTGTACTCTGTTACGTTATGTTTTGCCGGTTTAGCTAGTATCTCCCTCTTGTGGATTTGCTGTTGTGTTTCAGCCAGGCTTTTAAAATTTTACTCAATGTTGTGAAAAGTTTTTAGCTCATGACTTCGTTCTCCCTTTAAACCAAATGGTGGGGAAAGTTTTATCTTCTCTCTTGTGTGTTACGGTGTTTAAAAAAAAAAAAGCCACCACAACCTCAATTAAATGAAAGAACAGAAAAGACGAGTGATTTTAAATTTTTTTTTTTAAAAAAAAAGGCAGTGCATAGCCAAGAGAAGCAAAAAAGTTCAAAAGTTCAAAAATAACAAAGCCATGAATAGGTCAAAGCCTGTAAATCTTTATTGTGGAGAGACTGTTCCCATGTAGTCAATACCAGGACCTCTTAAAGGAGGCTCAACTCAAAAAACCCTTCAAATTCACTCTTGGGTTCTGACTCATAGTGACTCTCCACCGGTTTCTGAGACTAAATCTTAACTAGAGGAACTGCCCGTATTTTTTTTTTTTTCCGGAGGAATGGATTAGGACATGTTCATCTTTTTTATTAGCAGCAGAACATGGTAAGGACTCTGCCAAGTTCTTAGGAGACCCAAGTGACCGGGAATCAAAGTTAGGACAGAGGGAAAGCGTCTAATTGTCAGCGCAGAATAAACTTTCATACTGTGGACAGAGACTTTGTATATTTTTGTGTGACAGTGATTGTGATTGATTCTACAATTGAAAACACTGAAGAAACGTGGAGTAAAAGCCGTAGAATTAATCCTCTCTTTACAAAAACTACCATATTACTTTGATAGTTTATTCAGGGAAAGAGAAGTAAAGATCTACTTGACTCTTATCTTGGAAGGCTGTTAGGGGATCTTTAGTCTATTTCACTTAATAGTGACTGTGTAATAAAGGAGAACTGCCCCAGAGGGGTTTTTTTTAGCTGTTCTCTTTATGGAAACAAATCGCCAGTTCGTTCTCTCATCAGCTTTTCAGTTAGTACCCCCAGTGTTTAACCATGCACCATCAGAAGCCCTTTGTCTTGGATAAGCCTATTTAAAAGTACTTAAGGGAAAAAAATTAGTTAAGAATAGTTCCTGAATTTGATTTGTATTCCATGGCAGTGAATGTACTTATAGCTGTAGGTTCCTAATTTTATTGGTTATGATATACCTTAGTCACCGATAATGACCTGTCCACTGCCCACCTTAGCTGGGCAGACAGGAAATGAGCTTTGGTAACTTCTGAAAAGAAACAGCAAGTCTCCTGGTTTCCTGTATGCATGAGACAGCAGTAAATTGACTCACTGTAGGCTAAAAAGAACATATCTGGGCTGGGAGTGGGGGAAGCCAAACCTAGTTTCCCTGTAGTTGATCCCACCCTTACACTTAAGACTCAAATATTGTCAGTAAACTGCTTAGTAAGTCAAAGACTTTTCCACGGTGGTAGTCAACATGCATGCATGTGGGAGTAGGCACACACACAATATTCAAATTCTTAGTACATGCAGCAATTGTTCTTTAATGAAAGAAACAAGTGATAAACCTGTTACTATGACAAAATAGAGTTTGAATGAGTATTTTTAATGAGTATTTTTAAAAACTGCTTTAAATTAGAAAAGTAAATAAAATTATGAGACACATAACAATGTAGCTAAAACTAGTAAATGTAGATGTGTCTTAAAATGTTAAAACATGATTATGATGTGTATGTGTGGTCTATAGGAACATTTTGAGTAAAATTGAAGATTAATATTAAACATGATAGTTTTTTTTTCGTTTTTTTTCTTTCTATAATTATATTTTTAAACATGATAGTTTTAATCAACATAGAAATGCAGATTCCTGTGCATTAGTGATATTCTCCACTGCCTAGAGAAAAAGTATTTCTAAACTGCCTTTGTTTAGATCCTTTATTGCTTTCGCTTGAAAAATAAATCACTTATGTGTAGGTGTATGAATAACTGGCTTGACTCCTAAGTGGGACATGACCTATATGAATACTAGTATTTTCAGCATACTTAGTGCTTTGTTGTTATATACCATCAAGTCATCTAAAACTCATAGTGACCCTATGAACAACAGCTCTGAAATCTGCCCAATCCTGTGCAGATATCCTAGCCATCTGTGACATATCAGCCCATTGTTACAGTCACTGTGTCAATCCATTTTGTTGAAGGTTTTCCTCTAAAGACAGATAGCACAACCATCACCTCTAACTAGGCATTTGAGGTTAACAACACTTTCAGGATTCTGTGAACAGCACTATAGAAAAGAGAAGCTATATTGATATAGTGATTAAATGTTCAGCAGCTAATTAAAAGGTTGGCAGTTCAAACCTAGCAGTCACTGTGAGGGGAAGATCTGTCTGTTGGCTACAAAGATTTAAAACCTTGAAAACACAGTGGGGCAGTTCTACTCTGCCCTATAAGCTTGAGTTAGAACTTACTTGACAGCAATGGTTTGATTTTGTTTGGTCGGTTGGTTTTGCTTCTTAAAGGATTAGAGACCTCTGGCGACCTAGTCCTGAAGGCATGTGTTTCAGGTTTGAATTCACAGCTCCACAGAAGGATGAGCAGTCTCCTCCTGTTTGATTACTAGATGGTACACAAAAACAACAGCATTAAAAGACTTCATGAAGAAGAATGTGGCATTAAGATTGGAAGAAAAGTTAGGGAGCTCTGGTGGCCTAGGGGCAAGAAGCTGCACTGCAATCTCAAAGGTTCGTGGTTCTAATGCACCAGATGCTTTGCTGGAGAAGGATGGGCAATCTTCTCCTGTGCCAGTTGGATCTGACTGGACAACATACAACAAGGAAAAAAAATACAGGAAGAAAATTCATCAAGAGTCTGCATTATGCAGATGACACTACCATGCTTGCTGAAGGTGAGAAGTATTTGAGGTGCTTGCTGCTGAAGATCAAAGACTAGTCTTCAATATGGATTACATCTCATCAAGGAAAAAAAATCTTCACCATTGGTCAAATAGGCAACATCATGGTTGATGGAGAAGATTCTGAAATTGTCAATGATTTAATCTCACTTGGATCCATAATCAACACCCTTGGTACCAGCAGTCAGGAGATCAAAGGCTGTATATATAGCATTGTGACGTGATCTCTACAAAGTCTGGAAGAGCAATGATCTTTGTTTAAAGAATAAGATGCACCTGATTCACCTGATTGCTGCTCAACTCACCTGCTTTGCCTCTGAGAGCTGGACAAAGAATAAGGATGTTAGAAGAAGAAACAATGCCTTTGAGTTGTGATGTTGGAGAAAAGTACTGAAAATCCCATGGACTACCAAAAGAACAAATATGTCTAGACAGATGTGCAACTAGAAGGCTCTTTGGAGACAAGAATGGTGAAGCTTCAACTCACTTTGGGCATGTTGTTAGAAGAGGCTATTCCCTGGAGAGGGAAGTAAGGAGGAGGTTCAGCGAAAAAGGAGATGACCCTCAGCAAAATGGATTGATAAAGTGACTTCAGCAGTGGGCTCAAGTGTGTCAGGGATCATGATGGCACAGAACAGGACAGGGTTCATATCTGATGTTCATAGGGTTGCAATGAGTTGTACTCAACTTGACAGCACCTAACGAAGGAATCTATATTCTTAATAAGTTATGATAAGACAGTGCTCTTTGATGCCAAAAAAGTCTTCATCAGATCTTATAGTACCTTCAATGTATAGATCAGTATGAAATCTATTGCCTTTCCCCCCAATCCTTTGTAAGTTACTTCTTGTTGTTGTTATGTGCCATCGAGTCACTTGCGACTCATAGCTACCCTATGTACAAGAGCCCTAAATGCCATTCTATCCTGTACCAAACTCGGCATCTCAAACACACTCATTCCCACCATTCCAGTCACAGAATCGATCCATCTCATCGAAGGTCTTCCTCTCCTTCGCCGCCCCTCCACTCTGCTAAACATGATGTTCCTCTCCAAGGACCAGTCCCTCCTTGCAGCAAGCCCAAACTATGTCAGACAAAGCTTCAGAATCCTTGACTCCAAGGAGCATTCCAGCTTCACCTTCTCCAGGACAAACCTGTTTGTTCTCCTAGCAGTCCATGGTATATTCAACATTCTTCTCCAGCACCACAGCTCAAAGGCATCAATTGTCTATCATCCCTATTCACTGTCCAACTCTCCGATGCATAGCATGTGATTGTGAAGACTATAGCCTGGATCAGGTGCACCTTACTCTCCAGCCTGACATCGTTGCACTTCAGTACTCTTGAGAAGTCCCTCACAGCTGACTTTCCCAATGCAATTTGTCTCTTGATTTCCTGGCTGCTGTTACCAAGAGTGTTGACTGTGGAGCCAAGCAAACTAAAACTGTTAACTATCTCAGTCTCTTCACCATCCATACTGATGCTTCCAATTAGCCCAGTGGTGAGTTTTCTTGATGTTGAGCTTCAATCTATATAGGAGGCTGCAGTCCTTGACCTTCTGCAGCAAACGCTTCAGGTCCTCCTCAGTTTCAGCAAGCAGTGTTGTGTCATCTGCATAACGCAGGCCGTTGATGACTCTTCCACCAATCCTAATGCCACATTCTTCCTTGTACAGCCCAGCGTCTTCGATGATCTGTTCTGCATACAGATTGAAAAGGTATGGAGAGGGAGCTCTGATGGCCTAGTGGCAAGACACTGCACTGCAATCCCAGAGGTACATGGTTCAAATCCACCAGATGCTCTGCTGGAGAAGGAGGGGGCAATCTCCTCCTGTACCAGTCAGATCTGATTTGACGGTACACGTAAAAATAATACAATACAAATAAAAATAAAAAATTTTTTAAAAAGGAAAAGGCATGGAGACAGAATACATCCATGATGGACCCCCTTCTTGATTTTGAACCATGTAGTGTATCCTTGCTCTGTCTGATGACTGCCTCTTGAAAGTTACTTACCCGTCCAAATTTTTAATTGTTGCTTGTCTATAGGCTCTTCTTTTGTAATATTACATAGACATAAAGTACATATGGTCTTTCCAATATCATATAAGCTAAAATTAGCACATCTAATGTGCATTTTGGGGAACTATAACAGTCTGTTATTCAAATAATATTTCTATGTAATGTAATTTCTATGTAACAATAGAAGGAGAATGACAAACATTTTATAAAATTTTAACTCATAACATTTCCCACACTGGCACCCACTTCCATCATGTTGATTCTAATTCATAGTGAACCTGTAGGATAAAGTGGAACTACCCATAGGGTATTACAGAAGTTACTGCCATAACTTTATCCTATGGATCAGCTAATGAGTTGAGCTGCTAACTTTTCTATTACCATCTAAGAGCTTTAACCACGGTGCCACCCAAAACAAGCCCACTGCCATCCAGCTGATTCAACTCACAGTGACCCTCCATTAGAGAACTGAGGCTGTAAATCTTAACAGGAGCAGACCGCTGCATCTTTCTCCTGCAGAACAGCTATAGTGTCCAAACCACTGTCCTTTCAGTTAGCATCCCAACACATAAACCACCAGGCTTCCTAGGCTCCTACAGAATGTCACCTAACCCAAAATTCCAAACTCACTGCCTTTGAGTTGATTCCTTCAGAGTAGCTGGTAGTTTGAATCACCAACATTTTGGTTAGGAATACACCAGGGCTCCTAAAATAACAAGATAAGCCACTTAATACATAGCTGTAACTGAGTTGAACAAAATTATTTTTAACATTCTTTCTAGATTTGACTTAATGAGGATCCCTCCCTACCTCTTCTATGTCATACTCAAAGGTAAAGAAGTCATTTATAACAACTTTGGTTAGACCTACGCCTAACTGAACTCTTTTTTTCCCTCTAGAATGGGTTAATCTGGAAAGGGGAACAACAGTTAAAGGTATCAGAAGCAAATACTATTACCTAGTTGTAGAGGGACTTTTGTTCATAGAGTCTCTATGAGTCGTGCTTGACTGGAAGGCAATCAACAACAACAGTCTATAATAACAGTAATAATATAGTAGAGCATTAGGGAGGGGGACAAAGTTACGTCTTACTTAGCCATAACCAAACACCTTGAGGAAAAGGACCATCAGGACTGTAATTTCAGAGGACATCAAAGATAATTGGCAAAATGTAATCCACGAAAAAAAGTTGCATATATTTTTAATATGTTGAATATTTTAACAATTTACATGAATTGTTGAATTACACTATAAACTACCCAATTCACAATAAAAATTTGAAAAAAGATTTCATAATAATCTGAAAAAGAAAAATATAAACAAGCATGACTTAGTTTTAAAAATTTTAAGCAGAGATTGTGTGTGTGTGTGTGTGTGTGTGTGTGTGTGTGTGTGTACTGTCGAATCAGATCCGACTGGCACCAGAGGTGATTGCCCCTTTTTCTCCAGCAGACCATCTGGTATATTTGAACCAGAACCACATGCCACATGCCTTCAGGACTTCAGCCCTGCTTCTTGCCACTAGGCCACTAGAGCTCCCTGCACAGTGATATTTGTAAGTAGGGAAGGAAGCTCTGGTGGCATAGTCTATAGGCAATTGAGCTGCTAAACTAAATGTCTTGCTTCTCTGGCGGTTCGAATACATCAGTGGTTCTTAGGGGGGAAATGGACAGTTTCTTCCCCTATGATTTGTTATTGTTGCTAAGTGCCATCAAATCAAGTATAACTCATAGTTACCCTAAAAACTGCCAACCTGAAGCCTTCCCTATCCTGTGCCATCCTCACTACCATGTGAATTTTTCCCTCCCAAAAACTCAACTAGCAGGTCAGCTGCAGCCATTCCAAAGTGTTATTACACATAGGAAAAGTTTAGTTAAGTTGAGCTTTATTTTTTTTTTTAAGTATGAGCATTTGTGGTCTTTTTAAATTTTCTCTATAGGCTATTCTTTTGTAATATTACATAGACATAAAATACATATGATCTTTCCAATATTGGGACATTAAAATGTTTGGAGTAGTTTTAATCATTGTTGGCTAGGAATTTAACACTAGCATTAATAATTTCAGTAACTGATTCAACATATTGAATAGGTATTGAGAAAGAATACAACCCTACCACATTCCCTTCTCAATTTTAAACCACGGAATGTTCTGCTCTGTTCGCACAACAGCCTCCTGGTGCAGGTATAGGTTCTGCATGAGCACAACTGGTTCTGCATGCACACAACTAAGTGCTCTGGGACACCTATTATTCTCAATGTCAGCCACAACTTGTTATGATTCACACAGTCGCATACCTTTGCATAGTCAATAAAGCACAAATAGATATTGTTGTGGTATTGCTTACTTTCAGCCAGGATCCATCTGGCATCAGCAGTATCGCTGGTGCCATGATCTCTTCTAAATCCTGCTTTAACTTCTGGCATCAGGATTGGAGGGAGACTCATCATTAACCTGTGTTATGCAGATGACACAACCTCACTTGCTGAAGGTGAGGACTTGAGGCACTTGTTGCAGAAGATCAAGGAATACAGCCTTCAGTATGGATTGCATCTCAATGTCAAGAAAACAAAGATTTTTATCACTGGACCTATAGGATAGATAGATATGATAGATGGCGAGGAGATTGAAACTGTGAACAAGTTCATCTTGCTTGGATCCGCATTTAACACTCTTGATAATAGCAGTCAGGAAATAAGGAGATACATTGCACTGGGAAATTCTGCAGTTAGGAACCTCTCCAAATTATTGAGGAGTATTGATGTCAGTTTGAGGACTAAGGTGAGTCTGACTCAGGCCATAATCTTTCCGATCACTTGCTATGCATCTGACAGCTGGAGAATGAATAAGGATGGCAGAAGATGAATTGATGGCTTTGAGCTGTGGTGTTGGAGAAGAGCACTGAACATCCCATGGGCATCCAAAAGAACAAAGAGTTATGTTGTGGAAAGGGTGCAGCTGAAGTGCCCTTCAGAGGTAAGAATGATGAGGCTTTACCTCACATACTGTGGGCATTTTGCTAGGAGGGGCTATTTCATGGAGAAGGATATGATGCTGGAAAAGGTGGAGGGTCAGTAAAGGAGAGGAAGACCCTCAACCAGGTGGATTGAGGTGATGACTCCTGCAATGAGCTCTTGTGTGTCAGTAAGTGTGAGGATGGCACGGGATAGAACAGGGTTCAGATCTTTTGTTCATAGGGTCGCTATTAGTTGTAATCAACTCAGTGGTACCTAACAACAACAATTGATTCAAAAAAGAGCTTTGTGAAGGTTATAAAAAGCACAAACCTGGCTTAAGTGTCTTCTCAATAGATAAACTTATTTTTTCAATTCAGTTTCAGTGGAAACAGGATGTTCCTTATATGTAGAAGCAGCTTAGTTGTCATTTTAAGAAAACTTTGAAAAAGACTTATGATATAAAACTTATACTTACTGAAAGTAAGACATCATCAAATATTGCATACTTAAAAGACTAAGTTATCTGGCGCTGGCTGAAAATC
>NW_006400013.1:3078572-3082088 GCF_000299155.1 Elephantulus edwardii
GACCAAACTGTGCAGCTCTGCAACTGCATCCTGGCCCATCCTCACCCTTCTGCCCCCAACCCTCACCTCCTTGTACCCCCAATATGTTTTTCCCAATAAAAAAAAATATTAAAATAAAATTAAAAAAGAAAAAGAAAAAAAAGACTAAGTTATTCAAGAGTCAAATTTTCCAGAAACAATTATATATCAAAATTAAACCTCATCAGTCCCACCATCTTCAGGTAGCAAATCATGACAGACCCATCAAAACCTTAACTTTCATTGGCTTGGTTAGAGCTACTGCTTAATAAGAAACCTAACTATCAGAGAAGTTATTGGGATAAAAACTCTCTCCTCCCAAATCAGTAACATTCTGTTAATACACATTGTGGGCTGGGGGGCAAGAAGAGTATAATCATAACCATCCAGTTTGGAAGTTGATAAAATCAGGCACATTTGTATTTGGAAGAGATAAAATAGAAATAGATGGTAGAACATAATCATGGAAAACATAAAGCTGTATATTGTATGGTGAAAGTATTTATTGCAGATAGATCTCAGAAAAAGAAAAAAATTTCTGTTAAAACATAGTTAATTTTTACAACTAGAATGTTAGTAAGCAAAAAGTCTAATGTACAACCAAGAATATGTTATTAAGTAATATTATAACCACATACTCAATTATGGCCTGGTTATCTTGAAAAAGATAATAGTAGCTGTGAGGACTTTGGACATACCTCTGGGTTTATGGCGTAATTTATCTCTCATGTTTTATTGATTTATTTCCATTTTTAAAACTACAGACCAACAGGATCATGTTTTATGCTATTAAACTAAGTGTTTATTCTTTTAATGTTATATATGGAGCCTTCTTTCCTGATTCTATGCTAGTATTTTACCTTTTTTGGTTGAAATTTTCTCTTAACCATTTTAATTCTCAAGACAAAAATGACCTTAAATTTTTCTAAATAGGAAAGACCATCCATTTTTTTTCAGCATTGCATTTTGGTCCTCTACATTATTATAGTTATAGATTCAGTTACATTAATACTGACTTTTTTTTAATATGCAAAACTCTTAACTTTGCTTTTTAAAGCGTATAAAAGAAAAATAGGGCTTCATTCCAATAATAAAATGCCAGTAAAAATGGCTGCAATACAAAGATCTAAGCAAATCTCAAATATAGCAGATTTGTAATTAGAACACCATGTAATGATTTGGTTTTAGCAAGAATGAGAAGCTTAATAACAGGCAAAAAGAGCAAATACCGCATTATATATAATACAAAGTTAAGTGTCATATACTAATCTTGCAAACTCTCTAAATATCATAACTACTTACTTGTAAGTAAATTTAATCCCAATCTTTAAAAACAAATGCCTGTTCAACATACCTAATTGGAATGAATGTATTTATCCAAATTTACATCCTAGAGTACCAGAGTAAACAGGAGACATTAATCAAAAGTATAATAAGTTCTATTCTTTCTCATCATCTCTTTGATCAAGTTGCAAAGGACATGTTCTGTGGGAGGAAAAGAGAATTTCAGTATTTAGACGGGTGTCAACAATATAAACACAACAAAACAAAAATTAACATTTATTTAAATAGGAACATAAGCAGCTCAGTTAAGAGTGGTCAAGTGAAAAATAAAAAGAAAGCGTGGTCAAGTGAAACTAACATTAATTGATAAACCTACAAATTTAATACAATAAAATTTTTAACAATTCATTTTGGTTATTAGCAGAATCAATATTTCTACTATAAATGTTACTATTTTTCTTAAAAGTACTATCATTTATCTTTCACTTTTCAACATGTTGCTAGATTGTCATACTTCTTCAGCAAGAACATGGAAACAATAAAAAGAAAAAACATAATTTACCAATGCATTGAACAGAGAAATTGTCAAGTTGTCACATTTGATGTACCTTTCTGAACAATATGGATGTACTACTAAAATAAAAACTCAAACTGGTTGCCATGTAAGAACCTACTCAAAGCTGATGCTCTGGTAGGTTTTCAAAGGCTGTAAACAACATCGTAGGGAAGTTTCTATCTATTCTCCATATAGTGTTGTTGTTGTTGTTATGTGCCACCGAGTCATCTGCAAATTTATTTTAATTGCTGTGAAATGCTTTCTTAGAAAAGCTTAAAAAATGTTTAAATTAGCAAATAGCAATTGTAGGATGGAAAAGAATTTATATTATCCCAAAGACATTTTTTATTCAGTGTGCTTTTTCCTGGAAAAAATTTCAGTTGAAACATACTTACCATTGATTCAAAACTGACTCATAGCTGACCCTCAAGCAAGTTTTCAGAGGGTTTCATGGGAGAAGGTTGCCTCTCTCCCTTGAAACATATGGTAAATTCAAACTGCTTGCCTTCATGTTGGCAGCACAACTCCCTACAATTAAGCCACCAGAGCTTCTTCAATTGAAACAGTGTTGTTCAAGTTATAGCTGACCCTCCCAGTGGTTTTCAGAGGCAATTACTCGCTCAGGAAGAGATTGCCCATCTTTCTCCTGCAGAGCAGCTGATAAACTCGAACTGTGTGCCTTTGAGATTGCAGCCTAGCTTTTTGCCATTAGGCCACCATAATTCCCTCAGTTGAAACACAGTAATTATAAATACGATTTTGTTTTTGTTTTAGAACTGAAGAAGTTCTAACATTCTAAGTTTTCAAACTAGATTAAGTCAGCTGCAGTAGCAATAGTGAGGTAGTGGAAAAGGGAAGTGAAAATGAAGCTATTTGGACTTGGTATAAAATTATAGCTGGTTTGCCTACTAGTAAATTAGAGAAAACTCTTCATTACATGTTCCTGGAAGATAATTGAAGTTAATAAATAAACACGCTCATGTCCCAAACTTGCAGTTTGTAAAGGTCTTCATTTTTAGGCATTCTAGTTTATGGTGGGTATTCTTTCTTAATTCTAATTTCCCCACAAAGCTAAGAGTTTATCTTTTCTTTGTGTGGGGGAAACCAGGCCCATAGGAGTAACCATATTTCAGATTTTGAGGGAATTCATAGCAGAAATTCTCTCACAAACTCATTCTTTCATTAAAGGAATTATTATAACTCCTCTAAACAAAGAAATATATAAAAGGCCTAAGAGAATAATACAAGGTTGTTTACCTAGGTTTAGAAAAATACCGTTATGTCAAAGATTTTATTATTCCACGGATTAAAGTTTTTTAGGGAAACAGAAGTATAATTTATCCCATATGGTGGAAAACTTGCAATACAGGTTTAATTCCTATTATGATCAATGTTATAATCACGTTACTATATTGAAAAATATTTTATTTCTTAAAGGAAATCACAAATCAATAAGATTGAAATATACAGCCTAGACCTAATATTGTTGTTATGTGCAGTCGAGTCGTTTGCGACTCATAGCGACCCTATGCACAACAGCCCTAAATCCTGCTCTATCCTGCGCCAACCGCACTGCCTCCGACACACCCATCCCGATTAGCCCAGTCACAGAATCGATCCATCTCATAGAGGGTCTTCCCCTCCTGCGCTGTCCCTCC
>NW_006400013.1:3085838-3086620 GCF_000299155.1 Elephantulus edwardii
CTGGATTCCTGTGATAATCATAATATGCTATCATATATCACTTTTAAACTGTTCTCTCCCTCATCTGTTTCAATTCAGTATACATAATCTATCCATAAATTGTTTTTTAAAAAAATTAACAACAGCATGTACAGAGAGTTTGTAAATTTAATGTACCCTTCCAAGGTATGTGATTTACATTATTTTTGGTTCCTTAATTTCAAGCTTTGTCAAATATGCCCTCAGAAAGGATCAGTTTTTAAATTGTAAAAATCATTCAAAATACTAAGATGTAAAATGTAAAAAAAACCTTTTAAGGCTAATTGAAGTCGAATCTTTGGAATCAAGTATGATGGCTAAATTAATAACTTTCTAGCAGAATGGGAATGCATGATGGATAAGGCCTATCATTTAGCTTTGGACCTGTATATATACAAGAATTACTCAGTTTGAGGGATGAAGGAATTAGGAAAGATACAGTGAGGACCTAAAAAGATGAAATAATAGTTGGCATAGATCAATAGTGATTCATTGTATAAAACAAAATGTGGCTATCAACAAACGAATGGATAGAGAAGCTGTGGTATATTCACACAATGGAATACTGGGCTGCATTAAAAAACAAGGAACTCATGAAATATTATACAAAATAGGTGACCCTGGAGGACATTATGCTGAGTGAAATATCTCAGTTACAAAAGGACAAATACTGTAGATGCATGGCCATCAACAGAGCGTGTGTTATATAGTAGGTGCAAGTTTGCAAAGCCTCATTTTACTGGTGCAGCAGCAGTGCTCCTATG
>NW_006400013.1:3088495-3092876 GCF_000299155.1 Elephantulus edwardii
AAAAAAAAAAACAAACCAAAAAACAAAAGGACAAATACTGCATAATGCCACTGTTGTAAAGCAGGACTGACACCGGGGTGGGAGCAGCCTAAGACAAGAGGGGATAAATAATGTATACTGCATTGAAACAGATGAGAGAGAGAACTGTTTAGGAGGAATATATGATTAGGTATTATTGTCATGACAAGAGTCCAGAATGAAAGCTGAATAGTGGAGTGGCCTTGTGGGGCAGAGGCGGGGGAGATTATATAACAATGAAAGAATTTTCCCCCCTACTTTTCAAAGAGAAAAGCAAACTCGGGGGGAGGGGTGGGCAGGGGGGAAAGTGTGCAACAATGAATGAATGGAAATCCAAAGTCTGAAAACTTTCATTAAAATAAAAAAGAAAAGGAGGCAGGAACCCACAATGTGAATGAAGGAATTTGAAACACAATGTATATGAATTTTGTATTAAAACCCAAAATAAAAAGAAATTTTAAACAATAATAAATACTCATTTTGGTTGGATTGAAGTAGATCTCAATTTGTTTCTCGATCTCAATTTGTTTCTCTACCCTATGTCATATATTATGTAAAAATTCAAATGTAAGGTCAAATCTAAAGCCCCAAAGTTAAAATATCAAAACAATGAAAACTTGGCAATGTGAGAGTTAAAGTATATCCACATTAAATTAGCACTGCTAAAACAATATACAATAAATTACTGAAGTACCTTCCAATGTACATGTAACTAGGAACCTGGAAACTTTTTCTTACCTGATAGTTTGTATGAACCAAAGTGAAAACAACATCTTTATCTTACAGCCCATCCTTTTTCTTTGGATCAAGGTAAAATCTAGTTTTATTTTTAAAGGACAATTTTAAATGTTTCTATTTCTTAAGTTACATTTAGTGACATTATTTCTTTCATTTCCTATGTTGTCACTTGCCTCTTGAGTCTTGTACAGTAACTTCATCTACTATAATACTGGAGCATTCTTCAATTAGTCAAATCCTACAGATCTTCTTTAAGCCTATATTACATTTGGGGGTTTCAGCATGTTCTTTAACAATAAATGTTAAATGGAGATTTGGTGGAGATTCGACAATGATCTGTTTTTCTCTGCCACAGAGGATTTTTTAGATGCTTCTAGGCCTGTTTCGTAAAAACACATGAAAAAGCGAGAGAAAGACTGCAAAGAAACTGGCTACAGACTACAGAGTACTACTACTTCCCACTGGTGCTGGTAGCTGTAGCTCCTCTGCCTGTAATAGCCTGTGAATAAGCCTCTGAGGAAAGGATCAGTGCTAAAGAAGCCGTCCTAGCCCAAGTACAGTCACTGTTTGCTTGTTCACATCTGCTTGATGGTTGCACAGCTCTTCCAGCTGCCTGCTCTATGCACTGGAAAACTGCTGGGTCTTGGCTGGCACAGGTGAGGTGGCACTGTCTGCTTACCAAAGACATCTCTACCAACCTGGACAATTACTTTGTTTTGGAATAAGCATTTAAATTTTGTTTAGAGAACCTAGACTCTATTATTTATACATTTAATTATTTTTTAAAAACAGGTTTCCTTCATAATTTTCTCAGATGGCTTTTTTTTCTAGATTCTAAAAAGTGATGTATTTGTTAAGGGAGCCTAGAAGAAGCTGCACTGAAATACCACAGGTATGCGTTTTGAATACACTACACTCTCTGCTGGAGGAGAGGCAATCTCCTCCTGTACCAGTCAGATCCGATTTGATGGTACACACACAAAAAAATTAAAAAGTGATCTATGTTATTGACAGTTGGTGAGTAGGAGGAAAGATTTTTGCCCAGAGTAAATCACATTGTTATTTCCTATATTTTTATACAGCACATATATGCATTGCATGTCTTTTATACAATAAAAATGGAACTTAACAAGTATCATGAGTATTTGTTGTCATTAAAACTAAAAACATGACTAGTGGAAAGGAAGCTATGCTACCAAGCCGAAGGTGGGTGCTTGTCATCTGTGGCCCTTGGCCAGGTTCAAATTGTTTTCCTGTCAAACATTCTTCTAGGTGTTATAGCACTGGTCTGTGTGTTGCTGTACAGAGGTAACTCGTGGTTGCTGTGATGCTGAAGACGGTGACAGTGATGTGCCAGTCATGGTAATGGGTATCCATGGTGGACAGTGCTGGCTGGAGCTTCCTGACTAAGTCAAGCCTGGAAGCAGGAGCGGCATCCACTTCCGAAATGGCTTGCCTCTGGAAACTCTATGTACAAACAGTGCTCAGGCCGATCGTTCATAGGGTCGCTATGAGTCGTCTATGACTCGACGGTATCAAACAACAAAACAACAGGTTTCTTTAAAGTGTTGCACACTTGTCTCTGCATATATAGTGTTAGCCTCACCTTATTTTGTTCAAGTATTCATATGTATTACAGAGAACTTAGAAAGAAAATTACACCTTCATATAAGCCTTGGTTATTTCTACATGATGGAATTTCTGTATTTCCAACTTTTCTATATAGATTATGTATTTCTTGTGAAAGTTTAACTAGTATTTTTTTGAGAAGTGGGGTTGATAGAATTCAAGATAGAAAAAGATAGTAACACCACAGCAAGATGAAGGTAGGTAATCCAGATGAGGGGTGGGCACAGGCTGTGGGCAGACACTTCACCAGAGAGGATGTTCAAATGGCCAACAAACACATGGAGAAATGTTCAGGATCCCTAGCTCTAGGAGGGATGCAAGTCAGAACAGCTGTGGGATTGTCATCTCACCCCAGTCAGAATAGCAAGGTTTAGAGGAGCAGTGAACAACAAATGCTGGCAGGGTTGTGGAGAAACTGGAACCTTTGTTCACGGTTGGTGGAAGTGTAAAATGGTGCAACCACTGTGGAAGATGGTGTGGCACTTTCTCAAAAAGTTGCAAATAAAGATACCATTTGACCCAGCAATTCCACTACTGGGAATATACACTAAAGAGACCATAAATGACATCGAAACAGATATATGCACACCCATGTTTATCGCGGTCTTGTTCACAATAACAGGGAGTTGGAGGCAACCCAAGTGCCCATCGACAAACGAATGGATAGAGAAGCTGTGGTGGAGTCACACAATGGAATACTACACTGCATTGAAAAACAAGGAACTCATGCAATATTTTTCAAGGTGGGTGACCCTGGAAGACATTATGCTGAATGAAATATCTCAGTCACAAAAGGACAAACACTTCATGGTGCCACTGTTGTAGAATGGGATTGACATCAGGGTTGGGGTAAGACTGAGAAAAACTGGATAAATTAAGTACGCTGCATTGAAGCAATGAGGGAAAGAACAGTTTGAAAGCAATAAATGATAGGGTATTATGGTTATCACAGGAGTCCAGAATTAAGGTTGCATAGTGGAGTGTACTCGGGGCGGAAGAGGAGGGGAGTGTGGGAGGGGATTGTATACCAATGAAAGAATTTTTCTTTTACTTTTCAAAGAGAGAAGTGAACTGCAGTGGGGAGGGCTGGGTGGGGAGAAAAGTGCAACAATGAATGGATGGAAATCCAGTATCTCTGTAAATGTTCATTAAAATTAATTTTAAAAAAAAAGATCATAAAAAGGACTATAAACTTCATTAGAGAAAAGCTTGGAAGAACCCTAGAAGCACAAATCCAAAACATGAACACGTTTCCAAGCGTCCTGAAAAATCTACAACCAGGAGAGGATAAAATAGATGAATGGGGCCTTCTAAGAATCAAGTCTCTACCAAAAACTCCAATACGGTAAAAAGGGAAACCAAAGACTGGGGGAAAATATTTGGTAATGACTTGTCTGATAAGGGACTTATAGTTAGAATTTATAGACTACTCGAGCACCACAAGATAAAGGTAAACAACCCAATTGAAAAATGGACACAAGTGGGCAGGGAGAAAAGTGCAGCAATGAATGAATGGAAATCCAAAACCTCTGTAAATGTATATTAAAATTAATTATGCAAAGGCATTTGACAAACAGGATCATAACAAACTGTGGCTGACTCTGAGAAGAATAGGAATCCCAGAACATTTAATCATGCTAATGCGAAACCTATACTTGGACCAAGAGGCAGTCATCAGAACAGAGCAGGGCAACACTGCATGGTTCAAAATTGGGAAGTGTGTACGCCAGGGATGTGTCCTATCTTCATACCTTTTCAACCTGTATGCAGAGCAGATTATCTGAGAGGCTGGGCTCTATGAGGAGAAGCGTGGCGTTAGAATTGGTGGAAGATCTATCAACAATCTGTGTTATGCAGATGACACAACCTTGCTCGCTGAAATTGAGGAGGACCTCATGCACTTATTGCAGAGGGTCAAGGACTGCAGCCTTCAGTATGGACTGAGGCTCAATGTCAAGAAGACAAAAATTCTCACCACTGGACCAATTGGTAGCAT